>NC_041393.1:563015328-563048492 GCF_002162155.2 Triticum dicoccoides | reverse complement strand
ATTGGGGGGGGGGTGAAGGGGAAGGGAGGGGGAGCCAAGCTTAGGAACGCCCTTGTCCGAAATGTACAGCAAGTTACCAGCGTACCCCCACCGGTTTTGACACCGCAAAGTGGAGCTTCATTTCCGGCTGAGGGGTAGAAGAGGTATTTCGTGTGTGTGGGCCACGAGCCCGATTTCGGATGAGGAGGGAGTTTTTGCACGCGTCGAAATTTCGGGATAACAAGGCGCGACATGGGTTGAAGAGGCGGGAGTTTCAAATCAGGCGAGACAAAAGATACTCGAGCTTTAAAATTTCGGGATAACAAGTGCGGATTCCTTGTTCGGCAGAACAAACTTAACGTGTAAAAAAAACAATTCATACAAGACACAAGAGAGTCATGTCCCCTTTTACTATATTGCTATAGATGCCATTGAAAAAACTACAAGAAAATGTAAAAAAAGGGAGAACAAGATTACCCTGTACAGTACCAAATCGATTCACACTTCCCTCAACAACAACAAAAAACAAATCAATTCCAACCAAAAGAAAGAGTAATGTCCCTTTTTATATGATTAAAAATGCCAGGATCTTGAATTTCAATTTTTGAATCCACGTATGTTGAATTCGAATATATCGTTAGGTGACCTTGCGGTTTATAATTGATGTAGTCGTACATTTTGATCTTCCATCATATATGAACATTTTACTCCACCATGTGAACATATATATTGTCGTCTACCATATGGACTAAATTTGAATCAATTTTCCTTATTTGAATATGATTGTTATCAAGTTATACAATAATTTAAATATTATCTTGATAACAAAAACATGCGTATATCAGTAATGATATTTCACTATGAACTACATGTACCATACGACTCCAATTCAAATATTTGTATCCATTTTATGTTGAATTCAAATCATAGTACATTATTTTGGTCTAGGTAGCGAGATGTTCGAGATAATCTAAACCCTATTTTCATATGTATAATTTTTGGCTGAATTGGGACAGGTTTTGGTATAAGCTTCTTGCAAAACCGAAGATTCTCTCAACAAGCCTCGTGGTTCCGAGAGGGAACGTGTCACCTTTGTGTGCGAAACGATATACGCTGCCTTCCCCCTGATTTTCTTTACAGAGGCAACATAGAAATATATGAGTGCCCTTTTAAATTTTGGAATTATTTCGGGTTTGTTTGGCCTTTTTATACATTAATTGAGTTTCTGGACTTTTAATGTGCATAATTCAAATTTGAACTGCAGGCACATGCTCCGGTGGACCAAAGTTGGTTCAAAAATCACATGTGTGTCCTTGGTTGAATTTCTAGGTCCCATGGAAGAAATGAGAATGAAATTCAAACATCTGGGCGTCGTGACTCGACCGAGAACATCGAGAAACTTAGATTTTAAATTCATGTAGATCCAAAACTTGCTTGGAAATCAGGAAACTTGGCATGGTGTCATGTCATGGCACTAACATGTTGTGGTAAAAAATGGGCCGATTTGGAAGCTCGTGGTTGTAAGAGGGAACGTGCCACCTTTGAGTGTGAAATGATATACGCTGCCCACCCCCTTGAGTTTCTTTACAAAGGCAACATAGAACTACATGAGTGCCCAGTTAAATTTTGGAATTATTCCGGGTTCGTTTGTCATTTTTTATACATTAATTGAGTTTCTGGTCATTTAATGTGCATAAGTCAAATTTGAACTACAAGCACATGCTCTCGTGCACCAAAGTTGGTTGAAAAATCACATCTGTGTCCTCGGGTGAATTTCTAGGTCCCATGCAAGAAAGGAGAATAAAATTCAAACATCTGGGCATCGTGGCTCAGCTGAGAACATTGAGAAACTTGGTTTTAAAATTCTTGTAAATTCAAAACATGTCTGAAAATCATGAAACTTGGCATGGTGTCATGTCATGGTACTACCATGTTGTGGTAAAAATTGGCCGAATAGGAACAAATTTTGGTATAAGCTTCTTGCAAACTGAAGCTTCTGTCAAGAAGGCTCGTGGTTCTGAGAGGGAACATGCCATCTTTTAGTGCGAAACGATATACGATGTCCCCCTTGAGTTTATTTACAAAGGCAACATAGAACTACATGAGTGCCCTATTAATTTTTGGAATTATTCCGGGTTCATTTGGCCTTTTTTATACATTAATTGAGTTTTTGGTTATTTAATGTGCATAATTCAAATTTGAACTACAAGCACATGCTCCCATGCACCAAAGTTGGTTGAAAAATCACATCTGTGTCCTCGGGTGAATTTCTAGGTCCCATGCAAGAAATGAGAATAAAATTCAAACATCTGGGCATCGTCGCTTGGTGGAGAACATTGAGAAACTTGGTTTTAAAATCATGAAACTTGGCATGGTGTCATGTCATGGTAGTACCATGCTGTGGTAAATTGTTTTTGGCCGAATAGGAACAAAATTTGGTATAAGCTTCTTGGAAACCGGAGCTTCTCTCAAGAAGGCTCGTGGTTCTGAGAGGGAACGTGTCACCTTTGTGTGCATAATTCAAATTTGAAATATAAGCACATGCTCCAGTGCACCATAGTTGGTTGAGAAATCACATGTGTGTCCTTGGGTAAATTTCTAGGTTCCATGCAAGAAATGGGAATGAAATTCAAAATTCTGGGCGTCGTGGCTGGGCTGGAAACATTGAGAAACTTAGTTTTTTAATTACTGTAAATCCAAAACACGCATGAAAATAATGAAACTTGGCTTGGTGCCATGACATGAACCAACATGCTGTGGTAATTTTGCAGTCCGATTTGAGAAGGCGCACACATCAACAATCAACAGTCATTTTGGAACAACTGTTGTCACGTTACAATCAGAAACACAAGTATTATTGAAACCGTGGGCGTTCTATTTACTACCATTGATGTGCCGCCACGCGTCCCTTTTCTTTATTAGCTAGGAGGCGCCATGCAGGGTAGCTATTTGAGTACGAGAGGTGTGCGATGAGACCCCTACGCATGCTTATTGGGAGGAGAGCCCTTTGACCTCCATCTACCGTCCACCTCTCTCCCAAGGTCTCCATTAATGGCGCCCGAGCCTCTGTTTAATGGCGTGGATATGTCTCACTCGACTGAGATTTAAGAGAGAAAAAAGAAAATCTGAAAGCACGGATCTTGATGTAAGATCCGACGGACCTACTACCTTTTTCCGGCTTATAGGGCTCAATTCAAAAATCTCACCAACCTAGGTAGATGGTGAGTGGTGAAACAATTGTTGAAGTTTGAAAAACAACTCAATTAATGTGCTTGTTTTCTTCAAAAAATTGTGTTTACCCAATGCATTAATTGCAATGCATGCATGCATAAAGTACATGCATTGGTCAATTTTCTCTTAATACTTGCATGCAATGATTTATTGCACCTTGAAATCTGAACATGTGATGGAAAACAACCAAATTGAGAATTATAAAATGGGAAAACTAAAATTTTGAGCTAAGCCCTATAAACCGGAAAGGAGGGAGTATATAGCATCTACTGCGACTTGTAGCAAGACTGATGAATATATAAGGACGATTAATTGTCTTACATAATTAGGAAGATAATTAAAAAAGCCACATGCTGCAACGCCCGAAATACACAAGGGCAAAAGAAGAAGGAAGACAAGGATCTGGCTCGCTGATATCTACTTTCATGATGCGTTGCTGCAGGCCGCAGGAACCAGTCTCTGCAATGAGCGGCGATGAGCTCTTTCGTGTCCTCAAGACGCTGCTTGAGAACATCCATGGATTCCTCCACCAGCCTTTGGCGCTCGATGCGGAGCATGTCATTCTCGTCCATAAGTTTCTTGACAATGACGCCGGTCCTCTTCAACAAGGCACTGGCCTCCTCCTGCTGGTCTGCACTTCAGAGGATCTTCACCCTCAGCAGGTCGCGATCGGCATGGAGCCTCTCATTACCCTTCCTTAGTTGCCGGATGATGCCGGTAGCCTGTTCAAACGAGGCTTTCATGTCGTCCTGCAACCTTGCCCAGCCGGAGATCTGATCCATCTGGCTATGGACGATCGCATGCACGCGCCTGTAAGAGTCGTCGCCTTCCCGCGAGACATTTTCCCAGGCCGCTGTGGCACGGAGGGACATCTCTGCTGCATTCGCGGCGCGGCGGGACATCTCTTCTGCTTCCGCGATGCGGATGGACTAGTTTGCTGCATCGACGGTGCGGCGGGACCTCCGTGCTGCTTCGGCGGCGTGGCATGACCTCTGTGTTGCTACTTCCGCGCGGCGGCGCATGTCGGCTTCTTTTGAAGCGAGGCGGGACATCTCTCGTGCTTCCGCTTCCATGCTCGCCTCTCCCTGGTGGTAATCTCTCGACCCAGAACTCACACTGGCCATGGCAGATGCAAGGGAAGGATGTTGAATGACTTGTTTGTTTTTGTAGATGAGGAGTTGAGGAGGAATGTGCAGTCATCTTGGCATAGTAGTATTTATAACCGATTACTAATATGCTCCTAAGTGGGAAACCGTTTAGGTTGTGGTCGGTGTGAACAGGTTTGCAATTCAATATAGCGTGGTAGTAGTAGTAATTTGGAATGTGACGAGAAGCAAGCTCAAAATTTATTGACGGTTCTAGTTTCAAAGTGCGGCACTATTCCTGGATGGCGTTACGTGGGCACGTGTTCTCGGCCGTGGTGTAGCATATGCCATGGTAGTTCTTTTTCTACTGCTGTGTGGCGAGCTATAGGCTAGTCTTTTTTTCAGACGCATTAAACCTATCTCTCGGGACTTCTCGCACACACCATCGTATACATATCTTACGGTTAATGGGGCGTTCGACAGGAATAGCCGCGTGGCGAGCTATAGGCTAGTCTTTTTTCAGACGCATTAAACCTATCTCTCGGGACTTCTCGCACGCACCATCGTGCCACCCACAAAAACTTTTACTCTGAGTTTAGTACTCCCTCCGTCCCAAAATTCTTGTCTTAGATTTGTCTAAATACGGATGTATCAAGTCATGTTTTAGTATTAGATACATCCGTATCTAAACGAATCTAAGACAAGAGTTTTGGGACGGAGGGAGTACATTATACAGGAAGAGAAGAGGTGCACGCACGCACTCGTCCTCTCACACACACATCTCTTTTTCTCGAAAAGGAGGATGATGACCCCGGCCTTTGCATCTGGGAGTCACACACGCATTTGTAGCTACGAATTGTTGTGTTCTCAACCATCCGATTGGCTCTATCATAGGATCCACGTTGCTCCTTGGCCTTGAGATTGAGAAGTTTAAAACGCGGAGGCTAAGCTGGAGGCGCGAGGTTTTGGTTAATGTGCGGGCCTCAGTCGCACATGGCACCAATACGACACGAGCTTCGTCTGCCTGGTGCGCAGTCCGGTGAGTTGTCCAACACAACCAGGCCCTTCTTGGTATCTGCCCTCGACTTATGCGTAGAGAAATTAGGGTCGGAGGGAGTACTACTAGTAGTAGTACTACTTTGATGTGTCTCATCAACTCGCACAAGTATGAAACACTTCGTGAACAAACAAGCATATACTCCCTCCGTTCCAAAATACTACTCTACTTGACTTCCATTTGTTCAAAAATGGATGTACCTATATACTAAAACATGTCTAGATACATCTATATTTTGACAAATGGAAGGCATGTATTGTGGAGCGGAGGGAGTGCTTGTCATCAAAATGGATAAAAAGGGACGTATCTAGAACTAAAATATGTCTACATACATCTCCTTTTATCCATTTTGATGACAAGTAGCACTTCTTACCCAAAGGAACTTTATATCCAACAGACACAAAATATCCGTTCGACTGTTGGAAATTACCGATCTGATGTCGAAGTAATTGCTGCATCGCCACCAAAACCCACCATTTCTTAAGCTAAAGTAGATCGAGGTAATCCCTACATTTGCATATTACTAAGATAAACAGAAGGCACTGTAGAAACATTTAAGACGTGAGCTTGTCAATCTGAATGTCGAGGGACACCAGCTTAGCCCCGGCCAGCAGCTTGGGCGGAACTGTGAAGAAGGTCAGCTCCTACACAGTGACGTCGCCGGGATCCTTGCTGCTTGTCACCTCCATTTCCACCTTGACATTGTCGGTCGTGCCTTTGGGCTCCCCCGGCGAGCCGTTCGCCCACAGCTTGGCCACGTAGTGCGGCAGTGGGATGCCCCCGCTCTGATGTAGATGACCGACACGACGATAGGCGTGCCAATGTCGAGCATGCCGCCGACCAAGAAAAACGCACCGCCATCCTCCTCCATGAACAGCAAGAGCTGTGGCTCCGACAGTGGCACTTGCAGCTGGAGCACCTTGCCGTACTGGATCCTGTGCACAGGCATGGGATGCATGGTGTTGATGTGGTGGTAGAGCGCCGGAGGCGGGCCTTCGTAGCCACAGACGGGCACGGGGCATTTGCAGGGCACGAGCGGACACACGCTCTGGTGATCGGCGAGCTTGTGGTAAGTGACGTAGAGCCCACAACCTTCGTGCGGGCACTCCACCCTCACCGATGAAAGGACGGCGTCCACTGCCGTGTTCCGCGCGTTGAAGCCACCGTAGTGCTCGCACTTCTGGCACTGCCGCTGGTTCCCGGTGCGCTCGATGCGGCAGTCCGCGCAGGCCAGGTGCTCTCCCTTGCACTACAGAAATCAATTGAACAACACATCAATCAAGAAACCTGCACCTTTCTCAATCAGCCGAACGGACGAGGTGTATTCGAACCTCATACACTAGAGGTGTCAAGGGGCGGAGGCACAAGGGGCAGTGGAGCACGGTGAGGTCCATCGAGACCTTAGAGAGCTCCATCATCAGGTCCTGTTCCGTTTGCATGATCTCGCCCTCCTCGTGCACAACCATCTCTCGCTTGGGCCGGGGCATTACAAAGCTTTACCGTCACATATTTATACTACTTCAAGGTGCATTAAATCAACACATGCAAGTATCAAAAGGAGAGTCATGACATGCATGCATGTGTTGTAATTAATGCATCGGTAAACGCAAATTATTGAAATATATCGAGTGTAGTGCTTTGATGTATCACGTCAACTCGTACATCAACGAGAAGTTTGATTATCCTCTCCCTCGCGGACTTAACTGCATGTGCCTTTGGCTGTATGACAAGTTGGCCACCCACCTGTCGGGCCTACCTATCATACACGCAGAGGTAGGAGCGTCCCTCCCTCGCCCATGAGCGTGGTGGCTGGCAAGACTAGGAGAAGCTTTCGCTACATGCTCTCCCTCCCGCACGCGATGGACATGCAGCAGTTCAATCAGTGTCAGATGGCCAGAAGCGTACTGTAGTACTTCTCCAGTGCAGTAGTACTCCATCATTGTTCGACTTCCCGAAGAGGCGAAGAGCCAAGCGCAGCCCGGACACTCTGTGGCAGTTTCATGTGTAGAGTAGTCTAGGATAGCGTGTACCGTGCCTATAAGCTTAAAATCGTTGGGGTCGGCTCCATGCTATGTGGACATCTCGAAGTTTTTTTTCAATAGTCTTCTCGCCCTTCCTGTCATCCTGGTGATTGTAGTTTGCACACTCATCTTCTCAAGACATGAATATATATTTTAATTTGTGGTGGGTAAATGTTAGAGGTTGCAGCAAATATATTGTACACTGTAGGTCTTTCAGCCAAGTTTAGAGGCAAGCATGTGAGGAAAGTGCTATGATGTGTTGCGTCAACTCGTATAACGAGGAGAAGCTTGATTTTACTACTACACGCCTTCTCCCTCGCCCATGCGCGTGGTTGCTCGCAAACAAGGACATGCTTTTGCTTATAGTACTACATAAAGCTATCCCTCCCGCTCGCGGTGGACGGACATGCAACAGTGGATTCGACACTATAGAGGCAGTAGTAGTAACATCATTGTTCATCTTCCCAAAGAGGTTAAGAGCCAAGCACAACCCGAACATGGCAGTTATGAACATTGGAGCACGCATATAGCCAGGCTCTTGCACGAGACAAAATTGCTATGTGAGCCCACTATTGTACTAGTATGTACTACTACTTGCTAGTATAGCCCTGTAAACCAGAAAGGAGTATTTGCCTTTCTAGAGATTTCAACAAGTGACTAGACTACACCGAGACAGAGTACATATGGAGAAAAATGAGTGAATCTGCACCGTAAATAAATACATAGTTCTCTCGTTTTCCTCTCCGAGGTGCACAATATTGAGTATACTGACTAGTCTCTTTTTGACACGCATTTACGTTTTTTTGACATAGTACAGACGCAAGCGCTCATATACACGCGCATACACTCACCCATATGAACGCGCACACGCACGACACTATCATCTTGAAATTTACGAAGTCACCATAGGCACCTAATCGTCGACGGGAACGTCTCCTGACACGCTGTCGTGGAAATATCATGTCAGATGTCCTCGTGAAAGGACTTAGTCCTGGAGCCATTCCGACGGGTTAGCTTAAAGGGGTTAAACCGGACAAAGGACACGAGAGTTTTATACTAGTTCGGCCCCTTACGATGAAGGTAAAATCCTACGTCTAGTTGTGATGGAATTATTGGGGTTTCGATTACCAGGGAGCAAACACGCTATGCCTGGCTTTCGAGTTGTTGTTTTCTGTCCCTGAACCGCCGCCGGGTCATCCCTTTATATACACAGGTTGACACCCGGCCGGTTTACAGAGTTCTGAGGCCGGCTCGTACAAGTGTCCGGCTCGGTCTCTGCCTCCCTAACTTACAATACAAGTTATACAACCATGGCGGTTTACAACTATGGGCCCTAATCCACCTTTGGGCTTTGGGCCTCTAAGCTTCATCAGTAAAGCGCCATCTTCTAGGTCTTCATGGGCTTCAATGTAGTTGAGGGTGAACCGGCCCCTCCTGCGCGGTTTACACTCAGTAGTTGTATCCCCAACATTAGGCCCCAGGTTGACTTGAACCAGTTCATGTCAATCTTCAATACTTAGAAAAACTCTGTGAACATCTTCTTACACTTTTTGTAAACCGCCTTGATGTCTTCTCCTATAAACTTTGTTAAACCGCCATGACGTCATCTTCCGAATATTGTAGTGAATCATCATGACGTCATCTCTGTGTAAAAAGATTCCCTTCATTTAATTAATTCCTGAAAATCGAGGCAACAGTTGCGCCCCTTGCCACTTCAGGGTCCTCGATTCTCGCGCCTGTCGCTTATCTTCTTGCCCCTTTTTAAATAAGACCGGGGGTCCTTCCATTTTCTCCCCTTGCCTCTTCGCCTCGTCTTCCTCCTCATGACCCGAAGAGCTCAAGCACCGCCTCCGCCGTCGACCTTCGACTCTGCACCGACTAGGCCGCTGCATCACCCTGTTCGTACTAGAGATCTGAGCTACTCCTCCGCCGCTGCGTGGCCCTGTACTCCCTTCCTTAACCCTAGATCCATTAGGGCTTCGAGTTCATCTGTGTTCGTCGACGTTCATTAGTGCTTTTCCACTTTTCCTCTTGGCCTCTTACTGTACCTCAGCTAGACCTGATAGTTTCTTTCTGCAGTAAATCCATAGCTTTAGTCTGCCGTTGCACAACATCTTGTTGTTCCTGGATAAATCCTCTTTAGACCTTCTCTGTTCTGCTTAACACCATTGTAGGACTCAGAAAAATTTCTTTACTTAACCACGCTAGATCCAAAATTATATCATCATTTTGTGAAACTTGTTTCTGCAACACTTAGCAAATTTCAGCTCTGCTCCTTCCCCCATAAGCGGTTTAACTTGTAGAAAATCAGAATCCGTCTGGCACCATTAGCCCTCAATTAAACCGCCATCCCGACTTGAGTAGCAATAGCCGGTTTAACATGTATAATTACCCGGTTTAACTCTGGTTTGTATACATCAACCTTGAATCGTAAACCGGCCTTCGTGCTTTTTTAGCTTACCTTCCAACATGACCAAGCAATTCGCCGCGTGCAACTGGGTTCCTTCCCAGATCACCGAAACGCAGCTCAATCGATATGTTTTGACTGGCGCTTTGGCCAAGAAAGATGTCCTCCATTGGTGAGTTCCTGGCCCTGAGTGCCCTCCAGTACCTCAAGACTGGGAAGTGATTGTGTTCATGCAGCATCTAGAACGGGGTTTTAGCCCCCCCGGTTCAAAGTTTTTCCGGGATGTGCTTGCTAGTTTCCAACTCCATCCTCAAGACATTGGACCAAATTCTGTGTCCAATATATGCAATTTTCAAGTGTTCTGCGAAGTTTATCTTCAAGAAGAACCAACTGTTGAGCTCTTTAGAGACTTTTTCCACTTAAACCACCAAACCGAATTCTCTGATGGCCCCAATACTGAACTTGGCGGCGTATCAATTCAGAAAAGGAAAGAAGTTGATTTCCCTCATGCCAAACACCACAACCATCCGAAAGACTAGAATCAGACATGGTTTTACTGTCAGAACACTGCACCTGCTGATGAGAACCCTCTGCCGGGTTACCGTGCTCACCGGCTTAGCAATGGCCATCCACTGCCACCATGGCTCACAACCAAAGAACGACAAGCTTATGCACCTCAACTTGCTAAGCTCCGGGCCTTTCTAGCAAATGGCTTAACCGACATTGACCTTGTTTGATGCTGGGTTTCATGGGGTATTCTTCCCTTAAGCCGCCGCTCTAGTTTGATGCATGAGTATACTGGAAACACCAAAGACCCTCAACGGTATCATGAGATAGAAATGACTGAAGAGGAAGTTATTGAGTCCGTGAAGAAGATGCTAGATGAATCGATCACTCAATGCAGCAAGACCGGATTGGCTCCTTTTTATACCTCGAACAAATCGCCAGCAGTAAGAAGTTAATCTTTTCTACCTTTATCGATTCGTCTCCGCTTTAACATTGTTCTGATGACCCTTTGTTTGATTTTACAGGCCAAAGATTCTTTCTGGAAGAGGAAAACTTTAGACAAACCGGTGAGGACTCCTCGTGCAAAAATCAAAGTCATAAAGAAAGCAGCCAAGAAGAAAATCGCCGAGTCTTCTGATCCTCCTGAAGACGTTGATGAGTTGGATCCAGAGGTAGGACTTGACTCCCTTGGTTCATTTTTCATATGCCTTATTGACAATGACTAATCCCAGGATGATCCGGAGGCTAGTCGTGCGGATCTTGTAGAGGTAATCTCTCTTTCCTCCGATTCAGACCTTGTGCCGATTCAAAGATTTCGCTGCGCCATTCCGAAAGTAAAATACTCTCACCCTCTTGCTCATTTGGATCCGCAATTTCCTTTCAAGACACAGCAAACTGAAGGTCGTCGCACAACCCGGCACAGTGGCCAGCAAGTCACTTCTTCTGGTTTACCAGATACACCAACCCGGAAGCGTCATCCAGAGGTTTCTTGTTCTCCCAAAAAAATTATCCCTTGAAGGGTTGCTTCCGATACCCACTTAATTCGGCTGATCCGAATTACCAGGTGTCTTCCAATCTTCATCTGGTGGTTCATCAACCTCCCAAATGCCTCCCCTCAAGACTGTCCCTAGGTAAGTATACTGTCTTTAACTTTGTCTTCCTGCGCCGGTTTACCAACTGACCTCTTGTTTTAATATCACAATGCCAAAGCCTGTCTGAGCAAGAAAGCAAAAACCACTGTCCCTACTGAAGTGGTTGAACCGGACAGAACTTCAGAAAGCGCTAATAGAGATGCTGACATCGCCGTTGATGATCCTGTACCCCAAAGTCAGGATACCTATGTTGAACCGCCAAAAGTCAACCCGGCCAGTCCGCATGCTGATCCTCCAAGCCCAGCCATGGGTGAAGACGTGCCAAGCCCAGCCAGGAATAATGTCAATCCGCCGACCCCATCAAAAGGTGGCGATGATGATGTTGTTATCACTGGTCATGGTTACACTATCCCTGGCAACCCAGTTGCCTTGTCAAAGCATACTGCCAAGGAGGAATTTGCTGCTATGGGTAAGGGGAAAGGGAAGGCAGATTTATCCAGCTTCATTAACCTTAGCACCGACGAGCTCCATTCCGGATTCTTAAACCGCCTATACACAAGCCAGGATTATGAGGCCGGATTGGTGAACTTGATGAAGGAACGCAATGAGGTAGTCTTCAAAACACTTTAAATTTGCCTTGTTATGTATATCACCTCCATTGTAGCCCCCAAGGGCCAGTTTACTTCTTCAAGATAGACCGGGACTTCAAAATAAAGAACACTTCAACTGAGTAACCCCCAAGGGCCGGTTTATCTCTTGAAGATAAATCGGGACTTTAAAGATCAAGAACACTTCAACTGAGTAGCCCCCAAGGGCCGGTTTACCTTAATAGGATGAACCGGGAATTTCTGTCCTTATTAAATGCCTTCACCTTTTATTTGACTGATCAATTGTGCATTAGCCCCCAAGTGCCAAGATTAATACTTTGTTTTGAGCCTTGGGACTTTAAGATCTCCGTTTTAAGAAGCAATCCACATTAGCCCCCTAGTGCCAAGTGTATAACTTGTTATGTGCTTGGGACTTTGAGAGAAATTTTAACAACTTCCTCTTCTGAGCTTTGCAGACTGATATAAATACCAAAGAGTCTCAAATCGCTGATCTTCAAGAAAACATCAAGTCCCAGCAAGAAGAGACCTCTAAAGCCAAAGAGGAGCTAAAGGGCGCTTTGACAACCATGGAACAATTGAAGGATGGCTTCAAAACAGAACGCACCAACTGGGAAACCAAAAAGGCTGCTTTGTTGAAGCGGGCTGAAGACGCCGAAGCAGCTCTGAAACTGGTGGAGGAAGAACTGACTGGGCTGAAACATCAAGTGAACGCCATGACAGCTGCAATTTTTGGTAAGTACTTTATAATAGCCCGTTCTGAAGTATCTTCAACTCTGCCGGTTTAACATTAAGTTCTTAAACCGTTGCAGGTAATCACATTGCTCATCTAGGCACAGATATGCGGATGAAGTTGAAGGCAGCTTACAGATTGATTGAGCAATTGTATACTGGTGCACAACGAGTTATCTGTGCATCTTCGTACAACAAACCGGCACCAACCTTGATCAAGGATACTTTGGCCAGGCTCTCAATGACTCCTACTCAGATAGAGGAGTTGAAGCGATCTGCTGCCAGGGCTGGTGCTTTGTTAGCACTGACTCGTGCCAAATCATGGATAGCTGACCTAGATCCAGTTGATATCGCCAAGGGCTATCCGGATGAACAAGAAAACGGATCAGCATTTGATAATGAAACCCTCAAAGCCCTGACCAAGGAGATGCGTCCAGTAGCAAGTCAATTGGCTGAAGAGGTGAACTTGACTTCTCATTGGTCCTTCTATGATGCCAACAACCATCGAGTTGACACTGCTGTGAAGGAAGTGCAGAATCTTATTTCGCCAATTCGTAAGCACACTTATGCCCCTAACGTTGAACTGTCGAATCTTATAAGTGAAGAGGCTGTCTTTCAAGCTTTAACCCAGATTGAATGGACCACCGTTGACTTCCAGCCACTGGGTGGCGAGGAGGAGATTGAACCGACGCCTGAGGATCCATCAACATCACATCAACCTGGTGATGAGTCTTGATCCGACAATCTGGCTATTGTCACAGACTTTGTTCTGTGTAAAAACAATCATTATTTTGAGCCTCAAAGCGCCTTGTAATAGGCTAGTTAAAATACTTTGATCTGTGGCACTGATGGATGACTTTGTTGATCCGCCATGATATTTGCTGTGCTTGAGTACACTTTGATAATTTCATGCGTTCATGATGTCTGCATAAAAAAGAATTGTCCGGGTGGTTTACCGCCGGACGGGTCATAATGCCCAAAATGAAGCCTGGTTGATTACCAAGGCTGAATAAATATTAAAATATGAAGTAGATCATACCTGTGATATTAAATCACTTAGTTGGTTTACCAACTTTGATTGTAGTAAGGGTGAAAACCCAAATCTTGAGTATTGATAACTCTCACCATGCAGTGCTGGTGTGTAATAAGTCATGCCGGGTTACGATGAACACCCGATGATCAAACTGGCGACATATAGTCAAAGCCAGGCCGGGTTTTGTAACGCCGGTTTAATAATGAATATGGCCAGACAACTTGTAGTTGAAAGCCAAGCCGGGTTAACAAACATCAGGTTATGATGACGACTGAAAAGCCATATCGGGTCAACCGACACCGGTTTAACATAAGTTTTAAAGGGCTGCCAGGCCCAAATTCGAGGCTTTTCATGGGCTGCCAGGCCGCTGAGTTAAACCATTTTGCAAAGCCTTTGAAGATGGACCTCCAACTAACCAATCGTTGTTTTAACTTTGACAAGTTCAGGGTCTGTATAAGATTGACTTGTCAAACGTTCGGCGGGTCGTGCCAGGATTACCTGGAAAGGAGTGGCTTACTTGATGAAGGCAGGTTAACCCGAGGTTTTAGGTGAATACACCAGGCTTCCAAGCCGTGCTTGATAGCATATTACAAGGGTACAAAGAGCCCCCAAGTAACTTTGTGAGCTATGCTCAATGTGTGCCTATGTTTGAGCTGTGCATAGCATCCAGACTCTCTTTAACCCCTTGGGTGTGAAGCTCCCAAGCTGTAATGTGGCATGATAGCCAGTTTAACAGGTAGTACTCCGCTTTGTTAGCTGAAGCCCCCATGTAACCAAAAGATATTTGAGGAAAACAGCAGAGACCCTGCTTATAGCAAGGGTGCCGATTTATTATATTAATCATAGTATATACATTGTCAAAATATGTTCATAAAAGAAGCCTATGGCTCAAGTGTAGTAAGGACGAAGGAGAGCTATGTTCCATGGCCGTCGGGTCTCCTCCTCAGAACTGCGTGAGTTGTCTCGAACGTCAATGAGGTAGTATGATCCCTTGTGCAGATTCTTGCTGACCACAAAGGGCCCTTCCCAAGGTGGGGATAACTTGTGCATATCGGTCTGATCCTGGATGAGCCGGAGCACCAAGTCTCCTTCTTGAAAGGTTCTTGCTTTAACCCGGCGGCTGTGATAACGCCGCAGGTCTTGGTGATAAACTGCCGAACGAGCCAAAGCCATGTCCCATTTTTCATCTAACAAGTCCAACGCCTCCTGGCATGCTTGCTCATTATCCGCTCCAGCATAATTAGCAACCCGGGGCGAATCATGACGAATATCACTTGGGAGGACCGCCTCTGCCCCGTAAACCATGAAGAAAGGTGTATAACTTGTTGATCTATTGGGGGTGGTGTTAATGCTCCATAACACAGAAGGTAATTCTTCCACCCAACAACCCGGCGTCCGCTTTAAGGGAACCATGAGCCGTGGCTTGATACCCTTCAAAATTTCTTGATTAGCTCTCTCAGCTTGACCATTAGACTGGGGGTGAGCCACAGATGCTCTATCAAGCCGGATGTGACAGAAATCCTCCATCTCACCTTTAGAAAGGTTTGTGCCATTATTCGTGATGATGCTGTGTGGAAAGCCAAAATGGAAGATGATCTTTTTGATAAATTGAACCGTCGTAGCTGCGTCACACTTGCTTATGGGCTTCGCTTCAACCCATTTAGTGAATTTGTCAACCGCCACCAATAGGTGGGTCTTCTTATCCTTAGATCGCTTGAAAGATCCCACCATATCAAGCCCCCAAGTAGCAAACAACGAAGTGATGGGAATCATCCGTAGCTCTTGAGCCGTAACATGAGCTCGGTGTGAAAACTTCTGACAAGCGTCACACCGCTTTACCAGATCCTCAGCATCAGCATGAGCTGTCAACCAATAAAATCCATGACGAAAAGCTTTAGCCACCAGGGACTTTGAACCGGCATGGTGACCACAATCCCCTTTATGAATTTCATGTAGAATCTCTTGTCCTTCTTCAGGAGAACACACAACGTTGGAATACACCTGAAACACTGCAATGGTGTAACTCACCATTGTGAATAACCATGGACTTGGATCGCCAGACTATCTGTCTGGGTAGAACCTCATCACCATTGTGAATAACCATGGACTTGGAATATGGAACCATCCAATCCGGAATTAAATGTAAAGCGGCTACCAATTGGGCCTCCTGATCAGGAACAGCTAAATCCTCCTCTCTAGGCAACTTAACAGACGGGTTATGCAAGATATCTAAAAAGGTATTGGGTGGTACCAGTTTATGCTGAGATCCCAGTCGGCTTAAAGCATCTGCTGCCTCGTTTTTGCGCCGGTCAATGTGCTCAACCTGATAACCTTTGAAGTGACCCGCCACAATATCCACCTCACGTCTGTAAGCCGCCATGAGTGGATCCTTAGAATCCCAAGTGCCAGAAACTTGCTGGGCCACCAGATTAGAATCTCCAAAGCATCGTACCTGGCTTAAATTCATTTCCTTGGCCACACGGAGATCATGGAGTAACACCTCATACTCAGCTGCATTGTTAGTACAAGGAAACATTAAACAGAGAACATAACAAATTTTATCACCTCGAGGGGAAGTAAGGACAACTCCAGCCCCGAGCCCTCCAATTGCCTGGATCCATCAAAGTGAATAGTCCAGTATGTGTTATCCGGTTTGTCCTCTGGTGCCTATAACTCGGTCCAATCATTGATGAAGTCAACAAGCGCCTGAGATTTGATGGTTGTTCGAGGCATATACTTCAACCCATGTGGACCAAGCTCAATTGCCCACTTTGCAACCCGACCAGTTGCTTCCCTGTTCTGAATTATATCGCCCAAAGGAGCAGAACTGACCACTTTGATGGGATGGCCTAGAAAGTATTGCTTGAGCTTCCGACTAGCCATAAAAACCCCATATACCAGGTTCTGCCAATGCGGACATCGTTGCTTTGACTCAATAAGCACTTCACTGATATAGTAAACCGGCCGTTGAACCGGATATTCCTTCCCAGCCTCCTTGCGCTCAACCACAATGGCCACACTGACAACACGGGCATTAGCAGCCACGTACAATAACAAAGGCTCCTTGTAAACCGGAGCGGCAAGGACCGGCGGTTCGGCCAATTGCCGCTTCAAGTCTTCAAACACCGCATTAGCCGCATCACTCCAGACGAAAGTGTCTGTTTTCTTCAACATATGATATAGAGGGATCGCCTTCTCTCCCAAGCGGCTAATAAACCGGCTTAGGGCTGCAATTCGACCTGCCAGACGCTAAACATCATTAATGCACGCCCGTTTAGCCAAAGACGAAATTGCTTTGATCTTTTCTGGATTAGCCTCGATGCCTTTCTTGGACACCAGAAAACCTAAAAGCTTGCCTGCCGGAATACCAAAAACACACTTGTCCGGATTGAGCATCATCTTATAAACCTGAAGATTGTCAAAGGTCTCCTTAAGATCATCTATCAATGTCTCCTTCTTCCTGGATTTTACCACAATGTCATCCACATATGCATGAACATTGCGCCCAATCTGAGTGTGAAGACAATTCTACACACAACGCTGATAAGTCGCCTGTGCACTCCTGAGCCCAAAGGGCATAGAAACATAGCAGAAGGCTCCAAAGGGAGTGATGAAGGTTGTCTTCTCCTGGTCCTTAACTGCCATTTTGATCTGATAATAACCTGAATAGGCATCCAAGAAACTTAAACGCTCACAACCCGCCGTCGCATCAATGATCTGATCAATGCACGGGAGAGCAAAAGGATCTGCTAGAAAAGCTTTGTTCAAATCTGTGTAGTCCACATACATGTGCCAAGTGCTGTTTTTCTTAAGGACTAGCACCGGATTAGCCAACCACTCAGGGTGAAACACTTTGACGACAAACCTAGCGCCAACAGCCGGGATACCTCCTCACCAATAGCCTTGTGTCTTTCCTCGTTAAAGCGGCGAAGAAACTTCTTGACCGGTGTGAACTTGGGATCAATATTGAGAGTGTGCTCAACGAGTTCCCTCGGTACACCTGGCATGTCAGAAGGCTTCCATGCAAAAATGTCCCGGTTCTCACGGATGAACTCGATGAGCGTGCTTTCCTATTTTGGATCCAGATTAGTGCTGATGCTAAACTGTTTGGATGAATCGCCAGGAAAAAAAATCAACAAGTTTAGTTTCATCTGTCGGTTTGAACTTCAGGGTCGGGTCATGCTCAGTGGTGGGTTTCTTCAGAGGGGTCATTTCTGCCGGATCAACATTGTCCTTATAGAACTTCAACTCCTTTGTAGCACAAACCAATTCAGCATAGGCCGCATCACCTTCCTTGCAATCCAAAGCAATCTTACGACTTCCATGGACTGTGATGGTCCCCTTATGACCCGACATTTTGAGCTGCAAATAAATATAACAGGGCCTCGCGATGAACTTTGCATAAGCTGGCCGTCCAAACAGTGCATGATATGGGCTCTGGATTTTCACCACTTCAAAGGTCAATGTTTCAGACCTGGAATCGTGTTCATCCCCAAACACAACCTCCAAAGCGATCTTGCCAACTGGATATGCCGATTTACCTGGTACTACACCATGAAAAATAGTGTTCGACGGTTTAAGACTCTTGTCTGTCAACCCCATGCGACAGAAGGTCTCATAGTACAGGATGTTGATACTGCTCCCTCCATCCATCAATACTTTAGTAAACTTATATCCTCCCACCTGAGGTGCCACCACTAAAGCCAGGTGACCTGGATTATCAATTCGGGGCGGATGATCCTCTCTCCTCCACACAATGGGCTGCTCGGACCACCGCAAATAATGTGGTACTGCCGGTTCAACAGCATTAACTGCCCTCTTGTGAAGCTTCTGATCATGCTTACACAAGCTAGTAGTGAACACATGATACTGCCCACCATTCAACTGCTTTGTGTGACTTTGAAAACCTGATTGCTAATGATTCCCCTGATTATTCTGTTGGTTATTGCCACCTTGGTTGTTCTGGTTGCCCTGATTATTCTGAAATCCAGAGTTTGAACTGCCGCCACCATGAAAACCTGGACCTGAACCGCCCGACAGACCCTGATCATACCGGAAGAGATCAGAGTTTTTGAACTCCTTCATGATGAAACAATCCTTCCAAAGATGTGTTGCTAGAACCTCCTTGGTCCCATGCTTTGGGCAGGGATGGTTTAACAGTCGTTCCAGATTCATACCGCCACCGCGCTGGGGCGGTTTACCTTTACGACGCTGCATATTAGTGTTAGCCACAAAATCTGAATTATATTCTTTGTGCTTACCATTATTCCCATGGCCCCCTTGGTTGTGCTGCTGTCCCTTTGCACCGCCATTCTTCTTTCCCTTCTCCGGTTTCTCCTCATCAGAATCGGGATCCTTGGTATTATCAGAATTGGCATATTTGACCAAGCTGCCATAAGTGTTCCCATGTCGTTGCAGTGGCGCTTGAGCCATCCCAACTTCATTTTTAATGACTTAAACCGGCAGTTACGCTCCAGTGTTATGATTGCTTGGCCAACATTAATCCGGTCCCACGAATGCAAAACTTCTAAAACCAGGCGCACCCAATGAGTTCTTGACTTGTTCTCTCCTTGAACACAGGCATCCAGATCCACAATGGACATGGCTATTTGCATGTATCCTTGAAATTTGCTATAAACCGGGCCTTCAATTGGTCCCAGGACTCGATGGAGTTAGCTGGCAGGTTCTTCAACCATGTACGGGCTGTCCCTTCCAACATCATTGTGAAGTATTTTGCACAGGCCGCTTCATCCACATCCAGCATCTCCATCGCCATCTCATAACTTTCCACCCATGCCTCATGTGGTTGATCGGCGGTGTAATTAGGCACCTTACGTGGACCCTTGAAATCCTTGGGTAGTCGCACATTACGTAGAGCCGGAATGAGACACGACACTCCCCAGGAACTGAAGGCAAGCCCAGTGCCTCGGTCTACTGATGCTGCTAGCTGAACTGGGGTGGGTTGATAACGGCCCGCATATTGTGTTGCTAAAGCGGCCTCCCTTCATGCTCCGCCATTATCCACCATGTCCTGAGCATTTACTTCACCGCGTGCCGGATTGGGTCCTTGAGGGACATTACAGCGCCGCGCACTGCTGGAGACCTCTGGTTCATCTATGTGCCTGCTATAGCTTTTTCTCGGACGGGGGGTCGTGTGAATCCTGTCTCGGCTATATGAGTAAGCCTGCTGCTGCACCTTAGCAGTCTGAAGAAGATCACTGGCCCGCCGTGTCTCAACCGCCGCTGGCGATTCACCCTCCATTGGAATAGCTGCTAGCCAGGATGCCGCTGCTATCATGTTATCCAAAGGGGTAGAGAAGTGACCCGGCGGGGGTGTTGTACACCGCGGCGGATTGTCTGTTTGTCGGGGTGGACTCATCACCTGAGGTTGATCCTGCGCTCCAGTCCTCGGCACGATAGTCTGGTTTACTGCTGCCGGGTTGCTGGTTCCTGCCCCTGGCGTACTAAAGAGGTTCATTGGATTATAATCCGCCGGCAAGCGAGACTGATGTCTCCTCAATACTTCATTCAAGGCATTTTGATCCAGCAAAAGTCGATAATTCTTGGCCTGAATCCTCTGCGCCTGGGCATCTAAAGCGGCCCGTTCCTCAGCCATCCTGGTCTCCTCAACCGCCAGGTCCTGCTTGGCCTGCATTATCTGATCCCGTAGCTTAGTGACCTCTGCATTATGCCGATCTTGAGTCTCCGGGGTAATTGTTGTGGCCAATAATGCCGTCCAGGCGTCCAACAAACCGGACAGAACTTGAGCCGGCCGGCGCGCAGGGCCTCCTGCCCCAGCTGCTGGTCCGGAACCGAAAGCCGCCGCAGTAGAATTTTGCAAGGTTGGCTGTGTACCGGCCATGAAGATTGCGACTCGGTTTGGCGGTTCAAGAAATTCCGGAATACTAGTGCCATCGGAATACCCTTCGAACACACCGTCATGAACTTGGTATAGGGACTCGGTTTCACCGGTGGATGACTCGCCATCGGAATAGACGGCCGTATCACCTTCGGACACCGATACAGATCCGATCCCATCGACACATCCTATGAACGCACGCTTCATGGCGGGCTGAATCCGGTCGGGACTCGCACGCTGATCCGTTTCGACGAGGTTGGTGCAGATGTCCGGCTCAGGGCCTGGTTCACCGATCTTGCCGATGAAGACGTGAATTCCTCCGAAGGGGACCCGGTACCCATACTCGATTGAGCCGGCATCGGGGCCCCAGCCTGCATCGTCGATGTAGAGCTTGCCACGACGACTCTTGGTCATCCGGCCAACCGCGTATCCTTTGAGTCCTTCAAAGCTTCCCTTCAAGAACTCGAAACCATCGTGTGATAGCCCCACGATGGGCGCCAACTGTCGTGGAAATATCACATCAGATGTCCTCGTGAAAGGACTTAGTCGTGGAGCCATCGCGACGGGTTAGCTTAAAGGGGTTAAACTGTACAAAGGACACAAGAGTTTTATACTAGTTCGGCCCCTTACGATGAAGGTAAAAGCCTACGTCTAGTTGTGATGGAATTATTGGGGTTTCGATTACCAGGGAGCAAACATGCTATGCCTGGCTTTCGAGTTGTTGTTTTCTGTCCCTGAACCACCGCCGGGTCGTCCCTTTATATACACAGGTTGACGCCCGACCGGTTTACAGAGTTCCTATGCCGGCTCATACAAGTGTCCGGCTCGGTCTCTGCCTCCCTAACTTACAATACAAATTATACAACTATGGCGGTTTACAACTATGGGCCCTAATCCGCCTTTGGGCTTTGGGCCTCTAAGCTTCATCAGTAAAGCACCATCTTCCAGGTCTTCACGGGCTTCAATGTAGTTGAGGGTGAACCGGCCCCTCCTGGGCGGTTTACACTCAGTAGTTGTATCCCCAACACACGTGATAGACGTGAGTGGCAGTCGCCTCCATAGGTGCTTGAATTCCAAGGAGGGAGAAGGTAGTGGTTCCTGAGACGTTGAACGGTCAATGATGCATCCTCAATTACATGCAGAGGGAATTAATTGGAGAAGCAGAATAGAGCCAGCACAATGTGAATGCAACAGAGTTTGGACTCTCATATAAAGGCGCCCTACCACTCCAATCCATCTACTCCTAAGACTCTGCGCAACACTGCTCACTCCAATCCAAGACCAAGTGACAAGAAGCCACAAGAACCTATGGAGGGGATGGACGCGAGCGGCAGTCGGCTGTGCCAAATCATCCAAGGCGTCGGCGTGCAGCCCCGCACTACACAGCTTCTGCAGATGGTGCTAGCAACCGCCGACATTGTAGCCCTTGCCGACGCCGGCTTTGCCTCTCGCATGGACGACATGATGGTCAACTCCATCCGCAAGTTCACCGTCGTTAAGAAGCACGCGGACGACCTTGCCGTACTGCTCCATCCCGCGCGCCCAGGCTCCGCATTGCCTGCCACCCTCATCAGCCTCCATGGTGACCAACTCTTTCAAGCCCTGGTGGCCCTCTAGGTGCCGGAGGTCGCTGTTGGTGTCAAAACCGGCGGATCTCGGGAGGGGGTCCCGAACTGTGCGTCTAAGGCTAATGGTAACAGGAGGCAGGGACATGATGTTTACCCAGGTTTGGGCCCTCTCTATGGAGGTAATACCCTACTTCCTGCTTGATTTATCTTGATGATATGAGTATTACAAGAGTTGATGTACCACGAGACTGTAGAGGCTAAACCCTAGGAGCTAGCCTATGATTATGATTGTTGTTGTCCTACGGACTAAACCCTTCGGTTTATATAGACACCGGAGGGGGCTAGGGTTACACAGAGTCGGTTACGGAGAAGGGAATCTGCATATCCGAATTACCAAGCTTTCCTTCCACGCAAAGGAGAGTCCCACCCGGACACATGACGAAGTCTTCAATCTTGTATCTTCATAGTCCAACAGTCCGACATAAGCATATAGTCCGGCTGTCCGAGGACCCCCTAATCTAGGACTCCCTCAGTCGTGACAAAGAATGTGCACCTTGAGGCCGCGTTCACTGCGCAGCGCCTCGCCATGCAAGAAACCGTCGACCTGCACATCCACGTCTACGAGGAAATCGTCTACATAGGCCACTACAAAGCAAGCGAGGACAGAAAGACGTTGGCCTTCTTCCAGTGGCTGAAATCTTTGGACGCCATTGTTCAGAAGCACGTCGACCTGGCCACAAAAGTTTCTGCTACTTAGGCGCCGTTCGGTGGGCCGGCGCCCTGAGTCGAGGAGGTGGACGTCATCGATGGATGCATCTCTTCTTCTTGCCTCCTGTAACCAACACTGCATCTCCTCGTCGCCTTAATGTTTTATTAGTATAGTATTCCATTTGTTCCCAAATATTAGTCTTTCTAAAGACTCCAGCAAGTGACTACTACATGCGGAGCAAAATGAGTGAATCTACACTCTAAACCATGTCTACATATATCTGTATGTTGTATTCCATTTGAAATAGTATCTAAAAAGGCTTATATTTAGGAATGGAGGGAGTATATGGCATTTTTATTCCAGTAGTAATGTTTTCACTGTGAGGTGGGGCCGTAGTTGAGCAAACCCACCCAGCCCATCGGGCGTCGGCCGAGTTTGGAATTAGAAGAGAGAAACGAGGGAGCAGAGCTAGCTGTAGCACGGACGCTGTTGTCAGATGGGACTTCTTACCTCTTTTTTTGAGGGAAAATTAGTCGTATGTCTAGTACCACTAGTTGGGTGCACGCGACCTATAGCTGTCATCACTTTAGGTCTCCTTTTCAAACTGCAACTACACTTCACAGTACATATTTTTTCACGCATTTATCCTCCTATATGTACTCCTAGGCTATTTCCACGTGCTCCCATTCACCGACATGTGGGACATAGAGCATCTAGGTCGTAGTGCATGCACGACTCGGAGCATATGCCGGGGTACTTTACATTTCAGACCTCACGAATTACATGCAAACCCCCCGCAGAAGTATAAATAAATAAATGAATTACTACATGAAACTGGATTATTTTCGTAGAAACCGGAGCACGTTCATTAAATTTTGGACATAACACGTTTATAAAAAATGACCGGACCTAAACCAGTCTAAGGGCCTCTTTGATTTTTCCCGCAAAAAAGGGCCTCTTTGATTCGCAGGATACTGAAAACACAGGAATGGGGAAAGTATGATGGCGATGAACCGAGACGAGGAGAACTCTAACTTAGTTAGAGGTTAGAGTTAGATTCTAACCCTGTACTAACTCTAAACCAAAGAGGTGTATGGATGGAAGGGTTAGATTAACAATAAATGCTCTTTCTCAATCATTTGACTACTTTGGACCCTATTTCCTGCTGGATTTGGTGTGGCCGGCTCTTGTGTGGCCTCCTCCCGCTCACAATTGACATAAACGAACCATCTTTACAAATCAAGCATGCAAAACATGATAACTTTTACTTTGTCCATACAAATGAGACATCCCACTTAAACATACAAGCCGTCAATCAAGCTTCACAAAAAGAAAAACACTCCATGAAACATAGCATGAGCTAACTCATCACGGAAGTCATTCATGATAGGGAGGGAGCCCGGAGCCCCTCACGCACCAAGGGAGGAGCTCGCCATCGTCGCTCTGGAGGAAGGCTCTGTAGAGCCCAAGCCCCGGGAACCCCTCCGACGCCGACCCTTGCGAGTTGAGGTCAACACCGGCATGGGTAGCAGTGCCGCTTGCCGCTGACTGGGAACTTAATCTTTGGGCCTCTAGAAATAATGCAAGCCTAAAACTAAAATACCTAGAAAGGTGAACTGAATCTTTGGGCCTCTAGAAATATTACAAGCCAGAAACTAAAATACCTAGAAAGTGAACTGAATCTTTAGGCCTCTAGAAATATTTATTACCTCCTCAAGCAACATCAAAAAATTCCATGCATGCACCACAAATTTATACCAAGTTTGATCAGGATATACTTTTCCAAATCAGAATTAGCGCTAGAGCGAGCAAGATCAATGGTATGGCTGTGAGACAGAGAAGGAATGAACAAACTCACCCCTCTCGCGACCTCCCTGGTAGATGCGCCGCCGCCACGCATGATAGGGGGAAAAATGACCGGTGAAGGGGGAGCGGGGCGACCTTCGAAGGCCGGAGGGAGAGGGCGGCCGGAGGAGGCCGGAGGAGAGAGATGGCGAGCGGCGCTTGGGAGGGCGTCCCTATGGTGAACAGAGAGGAGTCGTGTGAGAGGGGGGAGCGATCTGGTGCGGGCAGGGGAGATTTTTTTAGTTCTCTTTTAGTGGGCCCTAGGATAACTAACCCAATTAGAACCTCTCCACCGGGCTAGTTTTTTAGCTGGGTTAGAGAAAACTAGCTCAAACTAACACCTCCTGTTTCGATAATTTGAGGCTATTTCAACCCAAACTAGCTCTAACTCAGGGATCCAAACAAAGAGTAGTACTGTACATGCTACAGTGTGGACCGTAGTACATTTTTTTATGGCCATATCACCACATTGTTTTCTACTGCTGGTTCACTGGGCTACCGTGGTTCGCATTGCTGGTTCACTAGGCTGCCGAGGTTCACACTCCTCCGACCTGAGTAGTAGTAGTAGTAGTAGTATATACCACATCATTCTTTGCTCCTTCTTACTACTTCGTAGTTCGCCGACATGTGGGAGAGTCAACATCCGGGTCGATGTGTCATGCACCAGATTAGAGTGTGGAATGGAAGGGGGGCATCACCTCGGTCGGAGCGCCAGTAATTCATGACTATAGTGAGTGGTCATATCACAAGTCTTTCCAGCAGTAACTCGCCGTCAAATCGCACAGCCTGACCTTTCCAGCAGTAAGTTTGAGAACCCGCCACTCGCTCACCCTCCTCGCCTCTCTGTCAAACCGCCTACCCAAAAACTACCGCGTGTACTGCCTGGGAAAAGCCCCGCCCTCAACTTTTAACTGCGCGAAAATAGTTCGAGCTTGTTCGTTCTATATAAATACTTACTGTATGTTTATTCACCCATGGGGTTGTTCAATGAATGGAGGGGCGGGGAGCACAAGTGAACAATACTAGTAGTACTACCAGTAGTAAGTAGGAGTCGTATAGTAGTCACCTTAAATAGAGAGTTTGTTTTCTTTAATGCCACATACACAAATTGAAATGCTTGTTGTGGAGAGAAAAAGATAATCACTCCACTATATATGTACGCAGGGGCCTGAGCGCTTGCTTTACTAGGGTTGCTCTCTTCATTCTCTCATCCTCTCCAGATCTAAACAAGACAGCGGTAGCAATATTTTCTCTCTGCTCACCGCTGGTCACAGATCCGGCCGAATCCCTTCAGCCGGTGTGTGTAGAGGACTAAAAGGTGCATCGTTCACGCGGTCATCGCCACCGAGGGAGGAAAGCCACAGCTGCCGGCGGGCCTGATCCTCTGCCCGTGCTGTTCTCTCTGACACATCGCCGGTTCGGGAGGTCCTCCGACCCTTCTTCCTCCCTGCCGTATTGTGCACAGATCAGACCTGCCGCCGTCGACATCCCGGCAAACCTTAGGTACAAGTTCTTCGAAAGCGGCCTTGCTCTACTGCCCCAGCTCCCAACGTGTCTGCATGTGCATCTTTTTCAACTTCCATCAGCTCTTCCAAATCCACCTAAAGTTTTAGTATTATTATAGGTAAAGCTACTTCATGCATTCGAATCTAGGACTTGGTTCAAACAACGAAGAAAGGGGGGAAAGTCATAGCATGAATCTAGGACTTGATTCAAAGAGGAAATAACAGGGGGAAAGTAGTAGAGACTGGGTACCCAACCGGTCTCTTGGTTGAAAAGGGAAATAATGGGAAAACTCAGTACAAACTAGATAAGGAACATATCTATTATTGGTTGAAAAATGGATAGAAAGTGGCGGCTGGTGGACAAGTCAACAGAGTATGTCCAGGATTAGATTTGCTGCCCTCACATAGTAAAAGGTCTCCAGGATTAGATTTACTACCCATACATAATAAAAGGTCACCAGGATTAGATTTGCTGCCCTCACATAGTAAAAGTTCTCAAGGATTAGATTTGCCGCCCTCACAGAGCATGAACAAACTCGGCATCACCACTTTATGCCTCTTTGTAGGTACATTGTGCTGATGCGTCCACTGTCGCATGTCCTTATACCAACCTTTTACTGTTGCTAATGTAAGGGCGCATGTAAAATGAAGCAATCACACTGTTACCTTAAGGACATGTCTAACCAGTGTTATTGTTAATCTAATGCCTCTAGTGATGTGATGCAATTAAACTGTGTTAACAAATGGTACTCCTACTGTTTTCCCAAGTATGATAAGTAAGTTGCTTCTTTTACGCTGCTGAGTGACCTGGTGTCCCCATGGTCCCATGCCCTTAAACCAACTCTTTAGCTCCTGATGATTTACTGTATCTGGTAAACAAGCAATGCCACAATTAAAGTAATCCCATATTTGATGAATGTCATAGTTGATCGTAATGCTTCCGGTAACACGAAGCATTACTAACGTTTTAAAATTTCTACAGTCCTTGCGTGATTGACATGAACATAATTAAGATGCTTCTTTTTATTTTGTGTATGTTTCTTATATTCTTATTGACCAGCAACTATTTACATTCTATCTTTTTTTGTAGATAGGGATATCCATTTCACCTTGTTGCTATTGTGACCTTTTGGTGAACTGCATAAAACACTTTTTTGGAATGAGTGTCTTATGCAGTTCAACTAAAATGTCACGTGGGCAACATCTCTCAATTTTGGTGGAACTGCACAAAATGGTGACTGGAGTTCCCAAAATCTCCGTCAAATTCTGTTGGTAATCTCATGCAACATTTTATTAGCCTTTGCAAGAGGAGTCGTCACTGTCACCACAATGGCACTTTATTTTAGTGGAACTGCACAAAAGGATAAGCAAATTATAGTTGCACCTTAGATGAGCAAGATAGCCAACCTTATTGTTGCTCAATTTGAGTGCAACTACTAAAGAAGAACCTGCCAGCTCACGAGAGCAAGTACTTCTTGCTAGCTGAATGATGCAATCTTTGCTTCATTTTAGGTGAAGTGCAGTAAAAGGCGTATGAATTGAATCATGAAGCTGAAGGTTGACCTCATCCGAGTGGTGTTGCAGGTTCACCAGATCGAGTCGTGGCGGCATAGGGCCCTTCACACCGGTCAGTACCGTCCTTTATCAACATGATTGTGCTTTGTCATGCTGTGCCAACGTTGTATTTTTTAAATAAAGCTATTCTATCGCAATCTTTTCTCGTTTTGGAAATAAAGTTTGCTTCAACTAGTGCCACTATTATAGTAATTTCAAGGGATGTGTCAAAGATCGACGCATCAGGTACATAGATAGAATTGGTGGCCAAAAGAAAAGGCCAATGCTTGTACAACCATTTCTACGGCTGCTAGAGTCCTAAACCCATGCTCTTTCTTATCTGTGCAAACAGGAGTACTCTACTACAGATGTTGTGATGGTCAAGAGCATTCGCCAAGTTCTTGGGTTGTATGATACGGATAGCCAAGATGGATTTAATCCCGATATTCACTTTATCAAAAGGCTCTAATGGGTTGGTTCTGAATCTTGCAAGCTGGGAATCAATGAGATGTGTAGGCATCTTTGTTGTACTTATTATTTGAATCTTATTTGTTGGTTCTGAATCTTGGAAGCTGGGAATCAACGAGATATGTAGGCATCTTTGTTGTACTTATTATTTGAATCTTATTTGTTGGTTTTGAATCTTGCAAGCTGCAAAACATGACATGATGATGCAGAGACAGCAACCATAACAAACTGTTCAAACTTGGTAGTATTGTTTGTGTGAAAGTGCGGCAAATGTGTTGATCATGTGCGTCATGAGAATAATAATTCTAATTGTTGTGCATGTTGATCCTGTGGCACTGATAGAACGAGCCAATGCATTGCTTGTTTTAAGAATACATTTTAATTAAATCTAATTAAATTTAAGTAAACTGACCACTAACACTTGTTATTACAGTACCAATACAGACTCGCTCGTGAACCGACGTGTGTGGATGGAATAGGTTTCTTAATGGAGGCATTTGAATGCGCCGAGGGTGCAACTGTAGGGCGTGCAGTGGGTGAGGGAGGGGTCGTAACTGTTCTCGCCTATACACACTCAGTTTAGTTTCTAATCTAGATCCCCAAGAGCTGAAAAACGAATTGCTGCTGCTGCCTACTCACTCGTTCACTGGAAGAGACTCCAATGCCGATCTGAGGGGTGAGCCTGCTGGATATGAACTTTAGCAAGGAGTTCACCTTTCAGTTCTCGTTTCAGTCCCATGGCGGCACCAAGTTGAATGTGATGTACTCCAATGATCCGGACTCGGTGAAGCTCTACCTCGCCGAGTTCAAGCAGTACCTACATCATGAGAAAGCACAAGGTCACATCACTAGACCTTGTGACCATCCCTTCATCTCCTGAGAGGGACCAGCGGATCGCGGTCACCCAGGTATGCGTGCGGGACGAGGTTCTCATCTACCATTGCTGTAGGGCCATCAGAGGTTCTGGAGCATTCGCCCGTTTCATCGGCAGCGCCGATTGCACCTTAGCTATGGTGGAGAGAAGGAAGAACGTGATGATTCAGCCATCTGGTGCAACAAGCTTGTCGACATCTAGAAGCAATAGAAGATCATCGGCAACGGGCAGGAGAAGGACTCCGTGGTTGACCTCGCCGAGACCATCGTCAACCCTGCTACGCCAACATGAAAGAAGACAACGATACCAAGCAGCTCCCCCGGCCACCCTGCATCCGAACAAGTCAACCCTCGTACTCCCCTCTGCCTGCGTCTTCCCCCGCTCCGGTTCATTCAGTCCATGGCCTCGACGTTGTCCTCCACCTTGGTGTTGTTGTCGTGGAGCCGCCATCTGTCATTCCCAATATGGTCAGCAAAATAAGAGGAATCGGGTGACAACTGTTCGTCGACAGGCTGACAGTCCCGGGCCCACCAGGTCCATGGAATAGGTTTTGTTGTTTAACATGGGCAGCCCACGAGGATGGGCCGTCGACCCGTTGGCTAGGCAGCTTGAGGTTGCTGCCAGCCCACCCAAGTTCAAGTCCCGTCTTGGACATGTGGTGCTCGCAGAGTTTCTCCTATAAAAAATGCCAACGAGGGTTAGCCCTTGGGTTGGTCTCATTTTTTTAACATGGGCAGCCCACGACATGTTTCAACATTTTTGGATCTAGCAGCCTCTAGGCCTCCCAACCTAGCTTGTCTATAATATCAGCAGCCCAAGTTATGTTTGTTTTTTCAAGACGACGCACAACTCAGTTCTTTTTTTCTATAAGATTGCAAAACTGATCCTATGTTTTCCCTTCAATGATATATATATATATATATATATATATATATATATGTATATATATATATATCTTATTTTATTACACACATATATATATATATATAAACAACATAAGGTTCCATTAAACCTGTCGTTCGTCCAACCATTTTATAGACCTTCCCACTTCCTTTATTTTTTGTTTTCATTAATCCTATATCTGAATTTTCTTCCTCTTTCTTTTTCGATGTAAACTGAGTTTTCTCTCAGTACATTTCCCTAGAACCAACTCAACTGTCCCACGTCTAGCCTAAATAATAATAATACCACATGTCCTATTAACTCATCAAATTAAAATGATATTTTATTTCGTAAATTGAAAGTTCTTACAAAATAATAATAACAATTGTTTATATATAACTTGGCAAGTTAATTCCTAGTGATTGCGTACATAAGCTTGCAAAGATTTTACTGACCAATACAGTAATAGACGTGCAATCATGTGTTTATGTTTTTATAACATTTTTCCGTCCAGCCCAATATGATATTTTCACCCAACCTAGCAAGTCGTGGATTTCGAGAAAAATGCAAATGGGCTTTAAATTCTATCATATATATAAATGGGTTGCATAGATGCTACATTATTGTTTCACCCAGCGCACCAAATGGACTAAAAAACAAATGGACTGGCTGACATGTGGGCTAGTAGGTTGAAGCCTAAGCAAGGCATTGGATTTACATCCAACGGCCGACATTCTTCTTCAATCTCTCATCTTCTTACCCCAGCGCTGTCGGGACCGCCTGCTCCATCCTCCGGCGTCCAGCAGCGTTGTTTTGCGCGCATCGCAGCGAAACGCTACCCCGCCGACGGCCAGGCCATCCCTCCAGTCCGCACCTCCTGTTATTCTCTGCCGAGTGTAGGCCCACCCCGCACCTGAACCAGTCAAGTTTCCCACTCGTCTCCGTCGACGACTCCACTCCCGCATCTTCCCCATCTTTGGGTCGTTCCAGTCTGGGTCCTCGCCGTCGTGTACCGCCTCGCTGCACTCGATGCTTCGTGGTCAACAAACAAGAGTCATCGAAAGAGGACTCTATGTGAGAGCCTGACGGCTAGGACCCATGAGGTCCATGGTCGCACGCAGGGAAAGTTCCTCCTTATTAAGTTGTTTCCTTCCCCTGACAGCTGGGACCCACCGGCTGTATCTTCGCACGGAAGGAAGTGCCTCCTCGTAATGCGAAAAAAACTATTCCTCCAGATTACAGCTAGGACCCGGCAGATTTGGTGGCTGACTTGTGGACCCACCATATTTCACGAAAAAATGTTCCCCCCGCTGTCAGCTCGGACCCACCGGAAGTGCCTCCTTATTATGCACAAAAAAATGAATACTCCCCCTGCTAGCTGGGACCCACCTTGGTGGGAGGCTGACTTGTGAGCCTACTAAGTTGATGGGGACGGAGGGCTTTGTAAACTTAGTCAATATGAACGATTCTAGCTCCAGTGACCGTATGATGTCCATCCAACGGCCGTAGTACTTCTTCAACCTCTGGTCTTCTTGCTCCAGCCGCCAAAGCAGCGCCGGTCGTGCCACATGCTCCTGCCTCCCATGGTTGGTTGTGCTGTCATGGAGGCCTCACCGCCCCATACTATTCCCACCGCTGGCCAGGCCCTGCGCCGACGGCAGCCTCACACAGCAGCCAAAACAATGAACCCTCGTAGTCCTCTCCACGCGGGCTTCCACTGCCGCATCTTCCCCGGCTCCGCGTCGTCCCCTTCCTAGGCCTCGCCGTTGTCCACCGCCCTGGTTCTCTCCGTGCGGTGTGGTCAACAAGGTCAAGGAATGACTTTCATCGGAAGAGTACTGTACGTGGAGAGGCTGACAGCTGGGTCCACGACGGCCGCAAGGAAGTGCCTCCTTATTATGCGCAAAATAATTATTCCTCCACCTAACAGCAGGGACCCACCAGACGGGGCACAGTATTTCGCGAAAAAAATGATTCGCCCCTAGACTGATGGGACCCACCAGGTACATCTTCGCACGCAAGGAAGTGCGTCCGAAAAAGCGATTCGCCCCCCTGACTGCTGGGACCCACCAGCTACATCTTCGCACGCAAGGAACTGCCTGACAGTCAGGACCCACCTGGTCGAAGCGTACGTAGCATTGTCATTCTGGTCATGAACGTGTACGTACATACTGGTTGATGTAGGGGTGCTCACATGTCGTAGTAGAGGCGCGCACGTGTCGTAGTAGAGGCGCGCACATAGCATGTACACATACGTACAACGGCCAGGGTGCAAGAAAGTAAATACGGCCACGTACATACATTTGGGCGGGGTCTCGAACGCCTACTCATGCATACATACAACTAGGGCTCGTGTACATGGCTGGGTCGGAACGGAGAAACTGCATCGTCGTCGTGTTCATGTTGAGGCAACAGAATGCGTCGTGTTCATCGGGAGGCAACATAATGCGTCATGTTCATCAGGAGGCAATAGAATGCGTCATGATCATCGAGAGCAACAGAACGCGTGGGAGCCAACTGGCTTGGACAGAGCAGGCGATGGAAACGAGGCCTGGCGTACTGCAGAACGGAGGAAACGGCCTTTTGTTTGACCGGCCATGTTCGAAATGGGATCCTGTTCATCGGGAGGGGTCTGGCATACCGCAAAACGGAGGAAACAGACTTGTGTTGGACCTCCTACGGTCGAAACGGGGTCCTGTTGATCGGGAGGGGTGTGGCATACCACAAAATGGAGGAAACTCACTTGTGTTGGAGCGCTACGGTCGAAACGGGGTCCTGTTCATCGGGAGGGGTGTGGCGTACCGCAAAACGAGACTCCACGGGATACTGTTGATCTCCACCGTCGACCTCCTCCAGCCTCCACGGGCCACTGTTCATCCACCGTCGACCTCCTCCAGCCTCCACATGCTCCTCTTCATCCACGGGCTCCTGTTCATCCAGCCTCCATCGCGCGCTACTCCACCGGCTACTATTCAACCACCCATCTCCACGGGCTCCTATTCAACCACCCCTCCACCATCTAATGTTCATCCAGGCCTCCACGGGGTCGTCCTGTTCATCCAGCCCTCCATGGGGTCCTGTTCATCCAGCCCCAACCGGCTCAATCGATTAGGGTCCTGTTCATCCAGAGGCAACACCATGGGGTCCTGTTC
>NC_041393.1:563000338-563015028 GCF_002162155.2 Triticum dicoccoides | reverse complement strand
CTGAGGCAGCATCGATCGGCTTCAGTTAGCAACAGTAGTGAAGGAATCGCTCGATCGGGTTCAGTTAACAACCATCAATCGATTGCTCGTGTTCAGTAACGCGTAGCCTGCAGTGCAATCTCTCGGGTTCAGTTAGAGCCCAACGCCTCGCACACACGCGCGTACGTGTATGAGAGAAATGCGCGTCGCTCGGCCCCGACCACCCACCGTAACCGGGAACTCACCGAAATTTTCCTCGCCCTCGCTTCTACCATGGTTTTTTCCGTCATGGACGCCCAAAGAATGTCATGCAGCCGCGTCTCCAGACCGCCCATGACGAAAAGCCCATTTTCTGTCTTGAATTTTTGTCACAGAATAAGGATCCCACCACATCTATGATGATACCGGGTTTTGTCACAATTATCGTCATAGAAGTGTCATAAGTATGACAGAAAAAAACATTCGTTCGGCCCAAAATGTCACGGATGTGTCTTTTTTTGTAGTGGATATAAGTTTTCGTAATCTGAAAATATAAAAACTGCAAGGTAGCAAGTAACAAAAGTGAGAAAACAGTATTGCAATGCTTCAAAACAAGGCCTAGGGTTCATACTTTCACTAGTGCAAGTTCTCTCAACAATAATAACATAATTGGATCATATAACTATCCCTCAACATGCAACAAAGAGTCACTCCAAAGTCACTAATAGCAGAGAACAGACGAAGAGATTATTGTTGGCTACGAAACCACCTCAAAGTTATTCTTTCTGATCAATCCAATGGGCTATTCCTATAAGTGTCTCAAACAGCCCTAGAGTTCATAGTAAAATAACACCTTAAAACACAAATCAACCAAAACCCTAATGTCACCTAGATACTTTAATGTCACCACAAGTATCCGTGGGTTTGATTATATATGCATCACACAATCTCAGATTCGTCTATTCAAACCAACACAAAGAACTTCAAAGAGTGCCCCAAAGTTTCTATCGAAAAGTCAAGACGAAAATGTGTGCCAACCCCTATGCATAAGTTCACAAGGTCACTGAACTTGCAAGTTGATCACCAAAACATACATCAAGTAGATCACGTGAATATCCCATTATCACCATAGATAAGCACATGCAAGACATACATCAAGTGTTCTCAAATCCTTAAAGACTCAATCCGATAAGATAACTTCAAAGGGAAAACTCAATCCATTACAAGAAGGTAGAGGGGAGAAGCATTATAAGATCCAACTACAATAGCACAGCTCGCGGTACATCAAGATCGTGCCAACTCAAGAACACGAGAGAGAGAAAGAGGGAGGGAGAGAGAGAGAGAGAGAGGGAGAGAGAGAGAGATCAAACACATAGCTACTGGTACATACCCTCAGCCCCGAGGGTGAACTACTCCATGCTTGTCATGCTTCTGGCCCAACCCTTTTACTTGAGGGCTTCTTTTCGTCCATAAAAAATCCAGAAAAATTGGCAGATCAATTGGACTCCGTTTGGTATTCCTTTTCTGTAAAACTCAAAAACAAGGAAAAAACAGAAACTGGCACTGGGCTCTAGGTTAATAGGTTAGTCCCAAAAATCATATAAATAGCATATAAATGCATAAAAAATATCCAAGATGGATAATATAATAGCATCGAACAATGAAAAATTATAGATAGGTTGGAGACATATCAAGCATCCCCAAACTTAATTCTTTCTCGTCCTCGAGTAGGTAAATGATAAAAACAGAATTTTTGATGTGGAATGGTACACAACATATTTATCAATGTAATCTTATTTATTGTGGCAAGAATATTCAGATCCATAAAATTCAAAACAAAAGTTTAATATCGACATAATAATAATAATATTTCAAGCATACTAATAAAGCAATCATGTCTTCTCAAAATAACATGGCCAAAGAAAGTTATCTCTACAAAATCATATAGTCTAGCTATGCTCTATCTTCATCACACAAAATATTTAAATCATGCACAACCCCGGTGACAAGCCAAGCAATTTTTTCATCCTTTTGATGTTCTCAAACCTTTTCAATTTTCACGCAATACATGAGCGTGAGCCATGGACATAACACTATAGGTGGAATAGAATATGGTGGTTGTGGAGAAGACAAAAAGATGAAGATAGGTAACTACGCGTATCAACGGGCTATGGAGATGCCCATCAATAGATATCAATGTGAGTGAGTAGGGATTGTCATGCAACAGATGCACTAGAGCTATAAGTGTATGAAAGCTCAAAAAGGAACTAAGTGGGTGTGCATCCAACTTGCTCGCTCACGAAGACCTAGGGCAATTTGAGGAAGCCCATCATTGGAATATACAAGCCAAGTTCTTATAATGAAAATTCCCTCTAGTATATGAAAGTGACAACATAGGAGACTCTCTATCATGAAGATCATGGTGCTACTTTGAAGCACAAGTGTGGTAAAATGATAGTAACATTGCCCGTTCTCTCTTTTTCTCTCTTTATTTTGTTTTTTTTGGGCCTTCTCTTTTTTTATGGACTCTTTTTTTATTTTTCGTCCGGAGTCTCATCCCGACTTGTGGGAAAATCATAGTCTCCATCATCCTTTCCTCATTGGGACAATGCTCTAATAATGAAGATCATCACACTTTTATTTACTTACAACTCAAGAATTACAACTCGATAGTTAGAACAAAATATGACTCTATATGAATGCCTCCGGCGGTGTACCAGGATGTGCAATGAATCAAGAGTGACATGTATGAAATAGTTATGAATGGTGGATTTTCCACAAATACGATGTCAACTACATGATCATGCAAAGCAATATGACAATGATAAAGCGTGTCATAATAAAAGGAATGATGGAAAGTTGCATGGAAATATATCTCAGAATGGCTATGGAAATTCCATAATAGGTAGTTATGGTGGCGGTTTTGAGGAAGGTAAATGGTGGGTGTATGGTACCGGTGAAAGTTGCGCGATACTAGAGAGGCTAACAATGCTGGAAGGGTGAGAGTGTGTATAATCCATGGACTCAACATTAGTCATAAAGAACTCACATACTTATTGCAAAAATCTAATAGTTATCGAAATGTACTACGCGCATGCTCCTAGGGGGATAGATTGGTAGGAAAATACCATCGCTCGTCCCCGACCACCACTCATAAGGAAGACAATCAATAAATAAATCATGCTCGAACTTCATCACATAACGGTTCACCATACGTGCATGCTACGAGAATCACAAACTTTACCACACAAGTATCTCTCAAATTCACAACCACTCACTAGCATGACTCTAATATCACCATCCTCATATCTCAAAACAATCATAAGGAATCAAACTTCTCATAGTATCTAATGCACTTTATATGAAAGTTTTTATTATATCCGTCTTGGATGCCCATCATATTGGGACTATTTTTTTGACTATGTATTGGGACTAAATTCATAACCTAAGCAAATTACCATGCTATTTAAGACTCTCAAAATAATATGAGTGAAGCATGAGAGTTCATCAATTTCTTCAAAATAAAACCACCGTCGTGCTCTAAATAGATATAAGTGAAGCTTTAGAGCAAACGGCAAATTACTCCAGAAGATATAAGTGAAGATCAATGAGTAGTCGAATAATTATGTAACTATGTGAAGATTCTCTAACATTTAAGAATTTCAGATCTTGTGATATTATTCAAACAACAAGCAAAACAAAATAAAACAAAATGACGCTCTAAGAAAAACACATATCATGTAGTGAATAAAAATATAGCTCCAAGTAAAGTTACCGATGAACGAAGACGAAAGAGTGGATGCCATCCGGGGCATCCCCAAACATAGGCTCTTGGTTGTCCTTGAATATTACCTTGGGGTGCCTTGGGCATCCCCAAGATTAGGCTCTTGGCACTCTGTCACGCCCAATATGCGACCCTATCCTAAAGGAACTTGAAGATCTCACCAAGGATAGAAGCGCATATTGGAGACGCTTTTGCAAGGTGGATATCATTACATTGTACCATTACATAATAGTTGGGGATACATACAAGAGGCATACCATGCCACAAGAATACAACAACATCGTACATAAGAGCAGCATCCGACTACGGATGAAACAAAAATAGAAACTCAAACGACATCCACCCTGCTAGCCCAGGCTACCGACCTGGAACCTATCCCCTAATCGAAGAAGAATCAGAAGAAGAACTCCAAAACAAGTAAACATCACTCTCACATCATGATCTTCGCATTACCTGTACCTGCAACTGTTGTTGTAGTAATCTGTGAGCCACGAGGACTTAGCAATCCCATTACCATGGGTATCAAGACTAGCAAAGCTTAATAGGTATGGAATGGATAGGTGGTGAGGTTGCAGCAGCGACTAAGCATGATATGGTGGCTAACTTACGAATATAAGAATAAGATGAGAAGTTACGCAAATGGTCGCAAACTTGTAATGGTCAAGAAGTGATCCTGAACTACTTAAGTTCAACAATAACCCAAACCGTGTTCACTTCTCGAATTCCGCTAAAAAGAGACCATCACAGCTACACACGCGGTTGATGCATTTTAGTTAAGTCAAGTGTCAAGTTCTCTACAACCGGATATTAACAAATTCGCATCTTCCACATAACCATGAGCACGGCTCTCAAAAGTTTAAACCCTGCAGGGGTGTCCCAACTTAGCCCATTAGAAGCTCTCACGACCAACGAAGGATATTCCTTCTCCTGGGAAGACCCGATCAGTCTCGGAATCCCGGTTACAAGACATTTCGGCAATGGTAAAACAAGACCAGCAAGACCGCCTGAATGTGCGGACAAATCCCGATAGGAGCTACACATATCTCGTTCTCAGGGCACATCGGATGAGACATCCTACGAGTAAAACCAACGCTCAAGTTTCCCCGAGGTGGCCCCGCAGTCTACTAGGTTCGGACCAACACTTAGAGAAGCACTGGCCCCCCCCCCCCTGGGGGGGGGGTTAAAGTAAAGATGACCCTTGGGTTGGCCTGCCCAAGCGAAGGTTATAGGTTGTTAGGCAAATGTAAACCAGAGTTGGGCCTTGCTGGAGGAGTTTTATTCAAAGCGAACTGTCAAGGGGTTCCCATAAACCCAGCCGCGTAAGGAACGCAAAATCAAGGAGCATAACACCGGTATGACAAAAACTAAGGTGGCAAGAGTGGAACAAAACACCAGGCATAAGTCCGAGCCTGCCACCCTTTACCAAGTATATAGATGCATTAATTAAATAAGAGATATTGTGATATCCCATCATAATAATGTTCCAACATGGAAAATCTTCAACTTCACCTGCAACTAACAACGCTATAAGAGGGGCTGAGCAAATCGGTAACATAGCCAAACAACGGTTTGCTAGGAAGTGTCAAAAAGGTTAGAGGCTGACATGGCAATTTGGGAGGCTTGATAAACAAGTGGTAGGAAGCGCGACATAGCGATATCATCAAAACAACTAGCATAGCAATGATAGTAATGAGATCCAGGGTAACAGTCATCTTGCCTGAAATCCCGCTAGGAAGAAGAACGAGTCCATGAAGAAGACGAGTGGGCAAAGACGAAGCAAGCGTAGTCGAACGAATCCTCACGATCGCATCAAAACAGGAACTATCGAGAAAAAGCACAACTGGAAAGAAGCAAACAACACGGTAAACACACAACACATAAACATGACATGATGCTCAACCAAGTATGATGCATGACTAGTCTATATGATGCTACTCATGGCAAGAGATGATGCAAACCAGAACAACACATCAAAGCAAGTTTAAATGAGGCCAAAAACAACATATAGCAAATCCGGTAAGTCCCCATATGCAAATTTCGAAATTAGTCTAGATCCGAATAAACCTTATATTTAAGTTGTTAAACAACAAGTTAAGATGCACCAAGATGATCTACATGAATTTCTAGTCAAGTTACATATAAAGTTCATTTAATTTGGAGCTATGACCTAGAAGATATGAGCAAAAACAAGTTAAACATGGCATTGATGCAAAATGCATACTAACATCAAGCAAACAAACCCAAAACAAGGATTCAACATGACATGATGAAACTATATGCAATTCTAAGCCAATTTCATATAGAGCATGCTCAAAACGGAGCAACGATACAACACATACACTCCAAACAAGATATAACAATCTGCCCAAAACAACAACTAGGCATTTTGCAATCATCAAAACAACATGCGACATGAATCATATGAGCATAAACTTGACACGCACTTCATGTAAAGATAATATACTTCAAATATCATTATGGTTCAAGTTCATAGGCATCAATATTAAACCAATATGATCAATGCAAAAAGCAACTTTATAACAAAGGAGCATATACATGAGCAGAGTTAATATGATGGCAATTTGAGAGCAAGAAAGAGATAAGCTACAACAAGTATACATAGCAACCAAGGGAATAGAATCGAAGTACACATAACAAAGAGCAAATGACATCAAGACATCATATACATATGGCTAATGGATTAGTAGGAACCAACAAGACAAGATTGAATGTTGAAACAGTTTTAGCAAGTGTAAAACAACAACATTATGATAGCATGTTTGCAAGCATGGAACAGAGGCATATGATATCAAAAATTAACAACCATGGCATGTGAATAGAGTACTCATAGCATAAGTCAAAACATGTAACTGGAACATCTCCAGAATAAGCATAGGTCAATCAATAACAAGCTCACAACAAGGCATCACGAAGTTAACAGAAAACTGGAACAACATATAGGCATGTTCATGGCAATGAAAACATATGCTACTGGAGATATATAAGGCATAAAATGGCATAGAATGATAGAGCATAACATGGAAATCAAAACATGTAAACTAAGCATCTCCAGATTATGCATGGATTAAATGGTAGTATCAAGCAAACATGGCATCATGATATGACAGAAACAACATTGACAGAACATTAACAGCGAGTAGCCCACTTCACAAGCTTGATGCACTCACCACCGGGCATATCAAAATACATGGATTGCACCCGTGTAAATATGGCATGATTATGCTCCTAAAACATGTAGACATGATGCTCAAAAGAAAATCACACAAAAAGATATAAAAATGACAAATAGGCAATTACAATAGTTTTCAGCAGTTACCAGAAACATGCACTTTTGCAACAGAGATTAAGATATCAAGATGCACACTAACATGAATGCAAAGCACACTAACATGCAGACTATGAAGAGCAGAACCTGTGCATATCAAGATCATCATCATAGGATCAACAGCGACAAAGTTACACCACTCACAAGATGCATACATGATGTTAACAATCAGCAGATTCCAGCATTTTATATCACATAACAGTTTTGCAACGAAGACTATGGCATCAATATGAACAGTAGAATGAATGCAAATGTAGTCTTCATGTGGAGCACAAAGAGATGAACATTTTGACATATTATGCACGGAAAATGGAGCTATATGCACAAAGTTATAGCAGGCAAAGATGCACACATGAAGTTAAAACCCCAGGGACGGGCGAAATTTACCCTCCGAAAAACGGGATGGAGCCGAACCGGGATGAGGCGGATCTTGGACGGAGTCATGCAGGTCGGCATTTGGTTCGCTGGGTGGGTGGATCTCGTCCACCCGCGGTGGATCCGGCCGAAGGAGCTCCGGTGAGACTCCGGCGGCTGGTGGACAACGAGTAGAGGTGGATCTGGGGGTGCAGACGTCGGATCCGGTGATGAGGAGGCCGGGGCGCATAGCTCGGGGTCGCCGGAGGTGCTGGAGAAGGTCGGCGGCGGGGCGAGCTCCTTCGGCGGCGGCGCATGGCGGCGAACGGTGGCGGTCGCCGGCGACGAAGAGCAGCGGGCGACGGGGACGGTGCTAACGACGGCGCGGGAGGCGCGGGCGGCAGGGCAGTGGCTCGGGGACGGCTGCGCGAGGGGGCGGTGCCAGCTGCGGCGGCGGCCGGTGATGCGGCGAAGCGGGGCGCCGGCGTGGAGGCGCGAAGGCGGGGTCCGGCAAGCGGGTGCAGGGCAGCTCGGGTGCGCGGGCCGGGAGGGCCCGATCCGGGCCCCGGCGGGCCGCAGTGCGGTTCGGCAGAGAGGAGGTCGGGTGGCGACACCTGGCAGCTCCCGATTGGCTGAGGGGGGAGGCGAACAAGTCCGCCGGCGGCGCGGACAAGTCCTCCGGCGGCGCGGACAAGTCCGGCGGCGGTGCGGATGCGTCCGGCGCGCGGAGGAAGGGGAAGGCTAGGGTTTCGTCCGCAAAAAATGGAGGGAGAGGACCTATTTATAGGTAGAGGGAGCTAGGAGAGTCCAAATGAGGTGCGGTTTTCACCCACACGATCGTGATCCAACGATGGAGAGCATGGAGGGGAGTTTGATGGGCTAGCGGGCCGTGTGGAGGGGTGTTGGGCTGCAAGAGAAAGGGTGTTTCGGTTAACTCTGTTAACCGTTGGGGCATCAAACGACCTCCAAATGGAACAAAATTTGACAGGCGATCTACCGGTGATATACCAAGGCCACTCGCCAAATCTTGGCCCATTCCAAGAATATTTTCTCCCTCTCACGAAACAAGGCCTGAGAGGGGCAATGGGTGCAAGCGAGTGTGGTTAGGCTCAGAACGGACAACGGAGAGAACCAGGGAACCCGAACGGATGCAAGTTTTGAAAAACATGTAGATGATGACATGGCAAAGTGCAACACGCAAGCAAATGACATGGAAGCAACGGCGAATAACTGGAAGACACCTGGCGCATCAGTCTCCTGGCGTTACACACTCCTTATTCCATAGTCCATCGAATCTTTACCCAAAACTTGAAAACTTCACAACTCAAAACTCAACAGAAAACTTGTAAGCTCTGTTAGCATAAGAAAATAAGTCACCACTTTTGGTACTGTTGTGAACTCATTCTAAATTCATATTGGTGTAATATCTATTGTATTCCAACTTATCTATGGTTCATACCCTCCGGTACTACTCATAGATTCATCAAAATAAGCAAACAACCCAAACAAAACAGATTCTGTCAAAAACAGAACCGTCTATAGTAATCTGTAACTCTCAAATACTTCTGTAACTCCAAAAATTCTGAACAAACTAGTTCCACCTGAGAAATTTTTGCACCAACCATATCAAAAAGAATTAGGTCAAAAGCATGTTTGAATAAGATTCTGGAAATTATTTACTGAGCGCAAAAGTTTCTGATTTTCAGCAGGATCAACACAACTATCACCACAAGCTATCATAATGGCTTTACTTGGCACTTTATTGAAACAAAAGCTATAAAACATTATTACTATAGTAGATTATTCATGTGAACACACCAAAACAGTAGGGGTAAATATTGGGTTGTCTCCCAACAAGCACTTTCCTTTATTGCCTTTTAGCTAGGCATGATGATTTCAATGATGCTCACATAAAAGATAAGAATTAAAACATAATGAGAGCATCATGAAGAATATGACTAGCATATTTAAGTCTAACCCACTTCCTATGCATAGGGATTTTGTGAGCAAACAACTTCTGGGAACTAGAATCAACTAGCATAGGAAAGCAAAACAAGCATAACTTCAAGATTTTAAGCACATCGAGAGGAAACTTGATATTATTGCAATTCCTACAAGCATATATTCCTCCCTCATAATAATTTTCAGTAGCATCATGAATAAATTCAACAATATAACCAGCACATAAAGCATTTTCATGATACATAAGCATAGAATTTAATTACTCTCCACATAAGCAAATTTCTCCTCATGAATAGTAGTGGGAGCAAACTCAACAAAATAACTATCATGTGAGGCATAATCCAATTGAAAATTAAAATCAAGATGACAAGTTTCATGGTTATCATTCTTCTTTATAGCATACATGTCATCACAATAATCATCATAGATAGCAACTTTGTTGTCATAATCAATTGGAACCTCTTCTGAAATAGTGGATTCATCACTAAATAAAGTCATGACCTCCCCAGATCAACTTTCATAATTATCACAATAAGATTCAACACCCTCCAAAATAGTGGGATCATTACTTCCTAAAGTTTACACTCTTGAAAACCCACTTTCATCAATATAATCGTCATAAATAGGAGGCATGCTATCACCAAAATAAATTTGCTCATCAAAACTTGGGGGACGAAAAATATCATTTTTCATCAAACATAGCATCCCCAACCTTGTGGCTTTGCATATCATTAGCATCATGGATATTAAAGGAATTAATACTAACAATATTGCAATCATGCTCATCATTCAAAGATTTAGTGCCAAACATTTTAATGCATTCTTCTTCTATCACTTTGGTCCGATTTTCCTTTCCATCATTTTCATGAAAGACATTAAAAAGATGAAGCATATGTGGCAACCTTAATTCCATTTTTTTGTAGTTTTATTTTATAGACTAAACTAGTGATAAAACAAGAAACAAAAAGATTCGATTGCAAGATCTAAATATATACCTTCAAGCACTAACCTCCCCGGCAACGGCACCAGAAAAGAGCTTGATGTCTACTACACAACCTTCTTATTGTAGACGTTGTTGGGCCTCCAAGTGCAGAGGTTTGTAGGACAGTAGCAAATTTCTTCAAGTGGATGACCTAAGGTTTATCTGAAGGAAATATGCCCTAGAGGCAATAATAAAGTTATTATTTATTTCCTCATTTCATGATAAATGTTTATTATTCATGCTAGAATTGTATTAACCGGAAACTTAGTACATGTGTGAATACATAGACAAAACATATTGTCCCTAGTATGCCTCTACTTGACTTGCTCGTTAATAAAAGATGGTTATGTTTCCTAACCATAGACATGTGTTGTCATTTGAAGGTGTTTGCTGGGTTGGCATAGATCGAGATTAGGATTTGTCACTCCATGTTTTCGGAGAGGTATCTCTGGGCCCTCTCGGTAATACTCATCATTATAAGCCTTGCAAGCATTGTAACTAACGAGTTAGTTGCGGGATGAAGTATTACGGAACGAGTAAAGAGACTTGCCAGTAACGAGATTGAACTAGGTATGATGATACCGACGATCGAATCTTGGGCAAGTAACATACTGATGACAAAGGGAACAACGTATGTTGTTATGCGGTTTGACCGATAAAGATCTTCACAGAATATGTAGGAACCAATACGAGCATCCCAGTTCCGCTATTGGTTATTGACCAGAGACATGTCTCGGTCATGTCTACATAGTTCTCGAACCCGTAGGGTCCGCACGCTTAACGTTTGATGATGATTGGTATTATGAGTTTATGAGATTTGATGTACCGAAGGTTGTTCGGAGTTCCGGATGATAACACGGACATGACGAGGAGTCTCGAAATGGTCGAGACATAAAGATTGATATATTGGACGGATATGTTCGGACACCGGAAGTGTTCCGAAGAAGTTTTGGATAAAACCGGAGTGCCGGAGGGTTATCGGAACCCCCGGGGAAACTAATGGGCCTCGATGGGCCTTAGTGGAGAGAGAGGGGCGGCCAGGGCAGGCCACGCACCCCCTCCCCCTTGAGTCTGAATTAGACTAGGAAGGGGGGGGCGCCCCCCTTTCCTTCTCCCTCTCCCTCTCCTTCCTTCCTCCTCTCTCCCTTTTGGTGGAAACCCACTAGGACTTGGAGTCCTAGTAGGATTCCCCTCTTGGGGGAGCACCAAGGAGGACCGGCCAGCCTCCCCTCTCCTCCTTTGTATACAGGGGAGGGGGCACCCCATAGACACACAAGTTGATCTTTAGCCGTGTGCGGTGCCGCCCTCCATAGTTTTCCACCTCGGTCATATCGTCGTAGTGCTTAGGCAAAGCCCTGCGGCGGTAACTTCATCATCACCATCACCACACCTTCGTGCTGAAGGAACTCTCCCTCGGCCTCAGCTGGATCTAGAATTTGAGAGACATCACCGAGCTGAATGTGTGCAGATCACGGAGGTGCCATGCATTTGGTACTTGATCGGTTGGAACACGAAGACGTTCGACTACATCAACCGCGTTACTTAACGCTTCCGTTTTCTATCTATGAGGGTACGTGGACACACTCTCCCCTCTCATTGCTATAGATCACCTAGATAGATCTTGCGTGATCATAGGAAAAATTTGAAATTACTATGTTCCCAAACAGTGGCATCCGAGCCAGGTCTATGCGTAGATGTTATATGCACGACTAGAACACAAAGAGTTGTGGGCGATAATAGTCATACTGCTTACCACCAACATCTTACTTTGATTCGGCGGTATTGTTGGATGAAGCGGCCGGGACCGACATTACATGACCGCGTCATGAGACTGGTTCTACCTACGTGCTTTTGCACAAAGGTGGCAGGCGGGTGTCTGTTTCTCCAACTTTAGTTGAATCGAGTTTGAGTATGGCCGGTCCTTGTTGAAGGTCAAAACATCACACTTGACGAAGAATCGTTGTGGTTTTGATGCATAGGTAAGAACGGTTCTTGCTAGAAGCCCATACCAGCCACGTAAAACTTGCAACAACAAAGTTGAGGACATCTAACTTGTTTTTGCAGGGCTTTCTATGATGTGTTATGTTCAAGGCATGATGTGATATAAACTGTTGTATGAGATGATTATGTTTTGTAACAAAGTTATCAGCAACTGGCAGGAGCCATATGGTTGTCGCTTTATTGTATGCAATGCAATTGCCATGTAATTGTTTTACTTTATCACTAAGCGGTAGCGATAGTCATAGTAACAATAGTTGGCGAGACGACAACGATGCTACGATGGAGATCAAGGTGTGATACCTCCATTTTGCATCATCCTTTGATATTGATATTTATTGCATTATGGGCTGTTATTACTCATTATGTCACAATACTTATGCCTTTTCTCTCTTATTTTACAAGGTTTACACGAAGAGGGAGAATGCCTGCAGCTGGAATTCTGGGCTGGAAAAGGATAAATATTAGAGACCTATTCTGCACAACTCCAAAAGTCCTGAAACTCCACGGAAGTAATTTTTTGAATTAATAAAAAATACCGAGCGAAGAAAATACCAGAGGGAGGCCACCCACCGTCCATGAGGGTGGGGGCGCGCCCAACCCCTTTGGGCATGCCCCCCTGCCTCGTGGGCCACCTGGCAGGCATCCGGTGCCCATCTTTGGCTATATGAAGTCTTTTGCCCTGGAAAAAATCAGGAGGAAGCTTTTGGGATGAAACACCACCGCCACGAGGCGGAACCTTGGTGGAACCAATCTAGGGCTCCGGCGGAGATGTCCTGCCGGGGGAACATCCCTCCAGGAGGGGGAAATCGTCACCAGCGTCATCACCGTCGATCCTCTCATCAGGAGGGGGTCAATCTCCATCAACATCTTCACCAGCACCATCTCCTCTCAAATCCTAGTTCATCTCTTGTATCCGATCTTTGTCTCAAAACCTCACATTGGTACCTGTGTGTTGCTAGTAGTGTTGATTACTCCTTGTAGTTGATGCTAGTTGGTTTATTCGGTGGAAGATTATATGTTCAGATCCTTAATGCATATTAATACCCCTCTAATTATGAACATGACTATGATTTGTGAGTAGTTACGTTTGTTCCTGAGGACATGGGAGAAGTCTTGCTAGAAGTAGTCATGTGAATTTGGTATTCATTTGATATTTTGATAAGATGTGTGTTGTCTTTCCTCTAGTGGTGTCATGTGAATGTCGACTACATGACACTTCACCATTATTTGGGCCTAGGGAAGGCATTGGAAAGTAATAAGTAGATGATGGGTTGCTAGAGTGATAGAAGCTTGAACCCTAGTTTATGCGTTGCTTCGTAAGGGGCTGATTTGGATCCATATGTTTCATGCTATGGTTAGGTTTACCTTAATTCTTCTTTCGTATTTGTGGATGCTTGCGAGAGTAGTTAATCAAAAGTGGGATGTTTGTCCAAGGAAGGGCAGCACCCAAGCACTGGTCCACCCACATATCAGATTATCAAAGTAACGAACGTGAATCATATGAGCGTGATGAAAACTAGCTTGACAATAATTCCCATGTGTCCTCGGGAGCGTTTTCCTTCATATAACAATTTGTCCAGGCTTGTCCTTTGCTACAAAAAGGATTGGGCCACCTTGCTACACCTTATTTACTTTTGTTACTTGTTACCCATTACGAACTACCTTATCACAAAACTATCTGTTACCGATAATTTCAGTGCTTGCAGAGAATACCTTACTGAAAACCGCTTGTCATTTCCTTCCGCTCCTCGTTGGGTTCGACACTCTTACTTATCGAAAGGACTACGATGGATCACCTACACTTGTGGGTCATCAAAACTCTTTTCTGGCGCCGTTGTCGGGGATCGAAGCGCCTTTGGTAAGTGGAACTTGGTAAGGAAAAAATTATATAGTGTGCTGAAATTTACTGTCACTTGTTACTATTGAAAGTAACCCTTTGAGGGGTTTGTTCGGGGTATCTTCACCCCAACCTGTAGAGCAAAGAGTTTCTCCACCTACTAAAAATATTTACTTTGAAATTCCTTCGGGTATGATAGAGAAATTGCTAGCTAATCCTTTTACAGGAGATGGAACATTGCATCCCGATTTGCACCTAATCTATGTGGATGAAGTTTGTGGATTATTTAAGTTGGCAGGTATGCCCGAGGATGTTATCAAGAAGAAGTTCTTCCCTTTATCTATGAAGGGAAAGGAATTGACATGGTTTAGGCTATGTGATGATATGGGGTCATGGAACTACAACCGATTGAAATTGGAATTTTATCAAAAGTTTTATCCTATGCATCTTGTTCATCATGATCGTA
>NC_041393.1:562983483-562999695 GCF_002162155.2 Triticum dicoccoides | reverse complement strand
CAAAGGAGAAAGCATCGCTCAAGCTTGGGGGAGGTCTAAGTCAATGTTATATTCATGCCCCAATCATGAGTTCTCAAGAGAAACTATTATTCAAAAAAATTATGCTCGGCTTTCTCTCAACAATCGATCCATGCTCAATGCTTCTTGTACTGACTCTTTCATGATGAAGACTACCGAATTCAAATGGGATTTATTGGAAAGAATTAAACGCAACTCGGAAGATTGGGATCTCGATGAAGGTAAGGAGTCAGGTATAAAAACTAAGTTTGATTGTGTTAAATCTTTTATGGATACCAATGCTTTTCGTGAATTTAGCACTAAATATGGAATTGACTCTAAGATAGTAGCTTCTTTTTGTGAATCATTTGCTACTCATGTTGACCTCCCTAAGGAGAAGTGGTTTAAATATCATCCTCCCATTGAAGTAAAAGTAGCTGCACCTATTAAATTTGAAGAAAATACTATCACTTATAATGATCCTATTGTTCCTACTACCTATATTGAGAAACCACCTTTCCCTGTTAGGATAAAGGATCATGCTAAAGGTTCAACTGTGGTTCGTAAGATTAATACTAGAACACCTACACTACCTGAGCAAATTAAAGTTGAACCTAGTATTGCTATGGTTAAAGACCTCTTGGCTGATAATATTGATGGGCATGTTATTTACTTCTGTGATGAACTACTAGAATTGCTAGACCCGATGCTAAAAATAAACATAGACCTGTTGTAGGCATGCCTATTATTTCTGTTAAAATAGGAGATCATTGTTATCATGGCTTATGTGATATCGGTGCTAGTGCAAGTGCAATACCTCATCCCTTATACAAATAAATTATGCATGATATTGCACCTGCTGAAATAGAAGAAATCGATATTACAATTAAGCTTGCCAATAGAGATACTATTTCACCAGTTGGGATTGTTAGAGATGTTGAAGTCTTGTGTGGGAAAGTTAAATATCCTACTGAATTTCTTGTTCTTGGCTCCCCACAAGATGACTTTTGTCCCATTATATTTGGTAGACCCTTCTTCAATACTGTTAATGCTAAGATAGACTGCAAAAAGGATATTGTTATGATTGGTTTAGGGGATATGTCTCATGACTTTAATTTTGCTAAATTTCATAGACAACCCCATGATAAAGAATTGCCTAGTAAGGATGAAATTATTGGTCTTGCTTCTATTGTCGTGCCTCCTAATGATCCTTTGGAACAATATTTGCTAGACCATGAAAATGATATGTTGATGAATGAAAGAAGGGAGATAGATGAAGTATTCTTTAAACAGGGACCTATTTTGAAACACAACTTGCCTGTTGAAATTCTAGGGGATCCTCCACCACCCAAGGGTGATCCCGTGTTTGAGCTTAAACCACTACCTGATACTCTTAAATATGCTTGTCTTGATGAAAAGAAGATATATCCTGTTATTATTAGTGCTAACCTTTCAGAGCAGGAAGAGGAGATATTATTGAAAATTCTGAAGAACCACCGTGCTGCTATTGGATATACTCTTGATGATCTTAAGGGCATTAGTCCCACTCTATGCCAACACAAAATAAAATTGGAGAAAGACGCCAAACCAGTTGTTGATCACCAACGATGGTTAAATCCTAAAATGAAAGAAGTGGTAAGAAAAGAAATACTAAAGCTCCTGGAGGCAGGTATAATTTACCCCATTGCTGATAGTCAGTGGGTAAGTCCTGTCCATTGTGTCCCTAAGAAGGGCGGTACTACTGTCGTTCCTAATGATAAAGATGAATTGATCCCGCAAAGAATAGTTACAGGTTATAGGATGGTAATTGATTTCCGAAAATTAAATAAATCTACTAAAAAGGAGCATTACCCTTTGCCTTTTATTGATCAAATGCTAGAAAGATTATCCAAACATACACATTTTTGCTTTCTAGATGGTTACTCTGGTTTCTCTCAAATACCTGTGTCAAAATAGGATCAAGAAAAGACCACTTTTACTTGCCCTTTTGGTACTTTTTCTTATACACGTATGCCTTTTGGTTTATATAATGCACCTGCTACCTTTCAAAGATGCATGATGGCTATATTCTCTGACTTTTGTGAAAAGATTGTTGAGGTTTTCATGGATGATTTCTCCATTTATGGATCTTCTTTTGATGATTGCTTGAGAAACCTTGATCGAGTTTTGCAGAGATGTGAAGAAACTAATCTTGTCCTGAATTGGGGAAAATGCCACTTTATGGTTAATGAAGGCATTGTCTTGGGGCATAAAATTTCTGAAAGAGGTATTGAAGTTAATAAAGCTAAAGTTGAGGCTATTGAAAAGATGTCGGGTCCTAAAGACATTAAAGGTATAAGAAGTTTTCTTGGTCATGCCGGTTTTTATAGGAGGTTTATTAAGGACTTCTCTAAAATTTCTAGGCCTCTGACTAATCTCTTACAAAATGATATTCCTTTTGTCTTCGATGATGATTTTGTAGAAGCATTTGAAATACTTAACAAAGCTTTGATTTCTGCACCCTATGTTCAGCCACCTGATTGGAATTTATCCTTTGAAATTATGTGCGATGCTAGTGATTATGTTGTAGGTGTTGTTCTAGGACAAAGAGTTGATAAGAAAATAAATGTTATTCAATATGCTAGTAAAACTCTAGACAGTGCCCAGAGAAATTATGCTACTACTAAAAAAGAATTTTTAGCAGTTGTATTTGCTTGTGATAAGTTTAGACCTTATATTGTTGACTCTAAAGTAACTGTTCACACTGATCATGCTGCTATTAAATATCATATGGAAAAGATAGATGCTAAACCTAGACTTATTAGATAGGTTCTCCTACTACAAGAATTTGATTTGCATATTATTGATAGAAAGGGAGCTGAGAACCCCGTTGCAGACAACTTGTCTAGGTTAGAGAATGTTCTTGATGACCCACTACCTATTGCTGATAGCTTTACTGACGACAATTGGTTGTCATAAATGCTTCTCGTACTACTCCATGGTATGTTGATTATGCTAATTACATTGTTGCTAAATTTATACCACCTAGTTTCACGTACCAGCAAAAGAAAAAGTTTTTCTATGATTTAAGACATTACTTCTGGGATGACCCACACCTTTATAAAGAAGGAGTAGATGGTGTTATTAGACGTTGTTTACCTGAGCATGAACAGGAACAGATCCTACCCAAGTGTCACTCCGACGCTTATGGAGGACACCACACTGGAGATAGAACTGCGCATAAGGTATTGCAGTCTGGTTTTTATTGGCCTACTCTCTTCAAGGATGCCCGTAAGTTTGTCTTTTCTTGCGATGAATGTCAAAGAATTGGTAATATTAGTAGACGTCAAGAAATGTCTATAAATTATTCACTTGTTATTGAATCATTTGATGTTTGGGGTTTTGACTATATGGGACTGTTTCCTTCCTCTAATGGGTATACACATATTTTAGTTGCTGTTGATTACACTACTAGGTGGGTAGAATCTATTCCAACTAGTAGTGTTGAGCATAACACCTCTATTAAGATGCTTAAAGAAGTTATTTTTCCGAGGTTTGGAGTCCCTAGATACCTAATGACTGATGGTGGTTCACATTTTATTCATGGTGCTTTTCGTAAAATGCTTGCTAAGTATGATGTTAATCATAGAAATGCATCTCCATATCACCCACAGTTTAGTGGCCAAGTAGAACTGACTAACCAAGAGATTAAATTGATTTTGCAAAAGACTATTAATAGATCTAGAAAGAATTGGTCCAAGCAACTTGATGATGCATTATGGGCTTATAGAACTGCATATAAAAATCCTATGGGTATGTCTCCATATAAAATGGTTTATGGAAAAGCATGTCACTTACCTCTCAAACTAGAACATAAGGCATATTGGGCCATTAAAGAGCTCAATTATGATTTCAAACTTGCCGGTGAGAAGAGGTTATTTGACATTAGCTCACTTGATGAATGGAGAACTCAAGCCTATGATAATGCCAAACTATTTAAAGAAAAAAGTTAAAAGATGGCATGACAAAAGGATAGAAAAGCGTGAGTTTAATGTAGGTGATTATGTGTTGCTTTTCAACTCTCGTTTAAGATTTTTTGCAGGAAAAGTCCTCTCTAAATGGGAAGGTCCTTACGTTATCGAGGAGGTCTATCGTTCCGGTGCCATAAAAATCAACAACTTCGAAGGCACAAATCCGAAGGTGGTGAACGGTCAAAGAATAAAACATTATATCTCAGGTAATCCCATAAATGTTGAAACCAATGTGATTGAAACTGTAACCCCGGAGGAATACATAAGGGACACTTTCCAGAATGTTTTAGACTCCGAAAAGGAATAGGTATGTGGTATGGTAACAAAACTGACTCCAAAACAGTTCTAATTGTTGGGGAATGTAGCAGAAATTCAAAATTTTCCTACGTGTCACCAAGATCTATCTATGGAGAAACCAGCAACGAGGGGAAGGAGAGTGCATCTACATAACCTTGTAGATCGCTAAGCGGAAGCGTTCAAGAGAACGGGGTTGAAGGAGTCGTACTTGTCGTGATCCAAATCACCGGAGATCCTAGTGCCGAACGGACGGCACCTCCGCGTTCAACACACGTACAGCCCGGTGACGTCTCCCATGCCTTGATCCAGCAAGGTGAGAGGGAGAGGTTGAGGAAGACTCCATCCAGCAGCAGCACAACGGCGTGGTGGTGATGGAGGAGCGTGGTAGTCCAGCAGGGCTTCGCCAAGCACCACGAGATATGAGGAGAAAGAGAGGTAGGGCTGCGCCAACAGGAGAAGAAACTCATCTTATGGGATGCTCCTATGCCTCCACTATATATAGGGGGAGAGGAGGCTGCACCCCCACCTAGGTTTCCACCCCTAGGGGGCGGCGGCCAGCCCTAGATCCCATCTAGGGGGGCGGCCAAGGGGTGGAGAGGGGGAAACTTTCCCCCCAAGCAAGGTGGGGCGCCCCCTCCCCAGACCCTAGGCGCCTTAGGCCCTTGTGGGGGGGGGGCGCACCAGCCCACCTGCGGCTGGTCCCCTCCCACACTTGGCCCATGCAGCCCTCCGGGGCCGGTGGCCCCAATTGGTGGACCCCCGGGACCCTCCCGGTGGTCCCGGTACATTACTGATAAAACCCGAAACTTTTCCGGTGACCAAAACAGGACTTGCCATATATAAATCTTTACCTCCGGACCATTCCGGAACTCCTCGTGACATCCGGGATCTCATCCAGGACTCCGAACAACATTCGGTAACCACATACAAATTTCCTTTATAACCCTAGCATCATCGAACCTTAAGTGTATAGACCCTACAGGTTCGGGAGACATGTAGACATGATCGAGACGTTCTCCGGTCAATAACCAACAACGGGATCTGGATACCCATGTTGGCTCCCACATGTTCCACGATGATCTCATCGGATGAACCACGATGTCAAGGACTCAATCGATCCCGTATACAATTCCCTTTGTCTAACGGTATTGTACTTGCCCGAGATTCGATCGTCGGTATACTGATACCTTGTTCAATCTCGTTACCAGCAAGTCTCTTTACTCGTTCCGTAACACATCATCCCGTGATCAACTCTTTCATCACATTGTGCACATTATGATGATGTCCTACCGAGTGGGCCCAGAGATACCTCTCCGTCACACGGAGTGACAAATCCCAGTCTCGATTCGTGCCAACCCAACAGACACTTTCGGAGATACCTGTAGTGCACTTTTCTAGCCACCCAGTTACGTTGTGACGTTTGGTACACCCAAAGCATTCCTACGGTATCCGGGAGTTGCACAATCTCATGGTCTAAGGAAATGATACTTGACATTAGAAAAGCTTTAGCATACGAACTACACGATCTTTGTGCTAGGCTTAGGATTGGGTCTTGTCCATCACATCATTCTCCTAATGATGTGATCCCGTTATCAACGACATCCAATGTCCATGGTCAGGAAACCGCAACCATCTATTGATGAACGAGCTAGTCAACTAGAGGCTTACTAGGGACATGGTGTTGTCTATGTACCCACACATGTATCTGAGTTTCCTATCAATACAATTATAGCATGGATAATAAACGATTATGATGAACAAGGAAATATAATAATAACTAATTTATTATTGCCTCTAGGGCATATTTCCAACAGTCTCCCACTTGCACTAGAGTCAATAATCTAGTTCACATCACCATGTGATTAACACTCACAGGTCACATTGCCATGTGACCAACATCCAAAGAGTTTACTAGTGTCATTGAACTAGTTCACATCATCATGTGATTAAGACTCAACGAGTTCTGGGGTTTGATCATGTTTTGCTTGTGAGAGAGGTTTTAGTCAACGGGTCTGCAACTTTTAGATCCGTATGTACTTTGCAAATCTCTAGGTAATATTGTAAATGTTGCTTCCGCGCTCCACTTGGAGCTATTCCAAATGGTTGTTCCACTATACGTATCCGGCTTCTCTACTCAGATCTATCCGGATAGGTGTTAAGCTTGCATTGACGCAACTCTTTACGTCGAACTCTTTATCACCTCCATAACCGAGAAACATATCCTTATTCCTCGAAGGATAATTTTGACCGCTATCTGGTGATCCACTCCTTGATCACCTTTGTACCCTCTTGCCAGACATGTGGCAAGGCACACATCAGGTGCGGTACTCAGCATAGCATACTGTAGAGCCTACGTCTAAAGCATAGGGGACGACTTTCGTCCTTTCTCTCTCTTCTGCCGTGGTCGAGCTTTAAGTCTTAACTTCATACCTTACATCTCAGGCAAGAACTCCTTCTTTGACTGATCCATCTTGAACACCTTCAAGATCATGTCAAGGTATATGCTCATTTGAAAGTACCATTAAGTGTTTTTGATCTATCCCTATATATCTTGATGCTCAATGTTCAAGTAGCTTAATCCAGGTTTTCACTTGAAAAACACTTTTCAAATAACCCTATATGCTTTCCAAAAATTCTACATCATTTCTGATCAACAATATGTCAACAACATATACTCATCAGAAATTCTATAGTGCTCCCACTCACTTCTTTGGAAATACAAGTTTCTCATAAACTTTGTATAAACCCAAATTCTTTGATCATCTTATCAAAGTGCATATTCCAACTTCGAGATGCTTACTCCAGTCCATGGAAGGATCGCTGGAGCTAGCATACCTTTTAGTATCCTTAGGATCGACAAAACCTTTCTGATTGTATCACATACAACCTTTCCTTACGAAAACTGGTAAGGAAACTCGTTTTGACATCCATCTGCAATATTTCATAAATGCAGCTAATGCTAACATGATTCCGACGGACTTAAGTATCGCTACGGATGAGAAAATCTCATCGTAGTCAACTCCTTGAACTTGTGAAAAACTCTTCTCCACAAGTCGTGCTTCATAGGCGGTGACATTACCGTCCACGTCCGTCTTCTTCTTAAAGATCCATTTATCTCAATGGCTTGCCGATCATCGGGCAAGTCCACCAAAGTCCATGCTTTGTTCTGATACATGGATCCTATCTCGGATTTCATGGCTTCTAACCATTTGTCAGAATTTGGGCCCACAATCGCTTCTCCATAGCTCATAGGTTCATTGTTGTCTAGCAACATGACCTTCAAGACAAGATTACCGTACCACTCTGAAGTAGTACGCGTCCTTGTCACCCTACGAGGTACGGCAGTGACTTGATCCGAAACTTCATGATCACTATCATAAGCTTCTACTTCAATTGGTGTAGGCGCCATAGGAACAACTTCCTGTGCCCTGCTACACACTAGTTGAAGTGATGGTTCAATAACCTCATCAAGTCTCCACCATCCTCCCACTCAACTTTCCGAGACAAACTTTTCCTCGAGAAATGACCCGATTCAAGAAACAATCCCTATTGCTTTCGGATCTGAATTAGGAGGTATACCCAACTGTTTTGGGTGTCCTATGAAGATGCATTTTATCCGGTTTGGGTTCGAGCTTATCAACCTGAATTTTTTTCACATAAGCGTCCCAGCCCCAAACTTTTAAGAAACGACAACTTAGGTTTCTCCAAACCATAGTTCAAATGGTGTCGTCTCAACGGAATTACATGGTGCCCTATTAAAGTGAGTGCGGTTATCTCTAATGCCTAACCCATGAACGATAGTGGTAATTCGATAAGAGACATCATGGTACACACCATATCCAATAGGGTGCAACTATGATGTTCGGACGCACCATCACACTTTGGTGTTTCAGGCGGTATTAATTGTGAAACAATTTCCACAATGTCTTAATTGCGTGCCAAAGCTCATAACTCAGATACTCATCTCTATGATCATATCATAGACATTTTATCCTCTTGTCATGATGATCTTCAACTTCACTGTGAAATTACTTGAACCATTCAATAATTCAGACTTGTGTTTCATCAAGTAAATATACTCAGTATCTACTCAAATTATCCGTGAAGTAAGAACATAACAATATCCACTGCGTGCCTGAGCACTCATTGGACTGCACACATCAAAATGTATTACTTCCAACAAGTTGCTTTCTTGTTCCATTTTACTGAAAACAAGGCTTTCAGTCATCTTGCCCATGTGGTATGATTTGCATGTCTCAAGTGATTCAAAATCAAGAGAGTCCAAACGATCCATCTGCATGGAGTTTCTTCATGCGTATACACCAATAGACATGGTTCGCATGTCTCAAACTTTTCAAAAACGAGTGAGTCCAAAGATCCATCAACATGGAGCTTCTTCATGCGTTTTATACCAATATGACTTACATGGCAGTGCCACAAGTAAGTGGTACTATCATTACTATCTTATATCTTTTGGCATGAAAATGTGTATCACTACGATCGAGATTCAATAAACCATTCTTTTAGGTGCAAGACCATTGAAGGTATTATTCAAATAAACAGAGTAACCATTATTCTCCTTAAATGAATAACTGTATTGCGATAGACATAATCCAATCATGTCTATGCTCAACGCAAACACCAAATCTCGATGGTAGAGGGAGCGTGCGATGCTTGATCACATCAACCTTGGAAACACTTCCAACACATATCGTCAGCTCACCTTTAGCTAGTCTCCGTTTATTCCGTAGCTTTTATTTCGAGTTACTAACACTTAGCAACCGAACCGGTATCTAATACCCTGGTGCTACTCGGAGTACTAGTAAAGTACACATTTAATTCAATGTATATCCAATATACTTCTATCGACCTTGCCAGCCTTCTCATCTACCAAGTATCTAGGGTAATTCTGCTCCAGTGGCTGTTCCCCTTATTACAGAAGCACTTAGTCTTGGGTTTGGGTTCAACCTTGGGTTTCTTCATTAGAGCAGCAGCTGATTTGCCATTTCATGAAGTATCCCTTCTTGCCCTTGCCCTTCTTGAAACTAGTGGTTTCACCAACCATCAACAATCGATGCTCCTTCTTGATTTCTACTTTTGCGGTGTCAAACATCGCGAATACCTCAAGGATCATCATACCTATCCCTGATATGTTATAGTTCATCACGAAGCTCTAGCAGCTTGGTGGCAATGACTTTGGAGAAACATCACTATCTCATCTGGAAGATCAACTCCCACTCGATTCAAGTGATTGTTACACTCAGACAATCTGAGCACAAGCTCAACGATTGAGCTTTTCTCCCTTAGTTTGCAGGCTAAGAAAATCGTCGGAGGTCTTATACCTCTTGACATGGGCACGAGCCTGAAATCCCAATTTCAGCCCTCGAAACATCTCATATGTTCCGCGACGTTTCAAAAAACATCTTTGGTGCCTCAACTCTAAACCGTTTAACTCAACTATCACGTAGTTATCAAAAACCTGTATGTCAGATGTTTGCAACATCCACAGACAACGTCGAGGTTCAGCACACTGAACGGTGCATTAAGGACACAAGCCTTCTATGAAGCAATGAGGACAATCCTCAGTTTACGGACCTAGTCCGCATATTCGCTACTATCAACTTTCAACTAAATTTTCTCTAGGAACATATCTAAAACAGTAGAACTAAAGCGCGAGCTATGACATAATTTGCAAAGGGTTTTTGACTATGTTCAGGATAATTAAGTTCATCTTATGAACTCCCACTCAGATAGACATCCCTCTAGTCATCTAAGTGATTACATGATCCGAGTCAACTAGGCCGTGTCTGATCATCACGTGAGACGGACTAGTCATCATCGGTGAACATCTTCATGTTGATCGTATCTACTATACGACTCATGCTCGACCTTTCGGTCTCTTGTGTTCCAAGGCCATGTATGTACATGCTAGGCTCGTCAAGTTAACCTAAGTGTTTCGCGTGTGTAAATCTGGCTTACACCCGTTGTATGTGAACGTAAGAATCTATCACATCCGATCATCACGTGGTGCTTCGAAACGACGAACTTTCGCAACGGTGCACAGTTAGGGGGAACACTTTCTTGAAATTTTAATGAGGGATCATCTTTTTTACTACCGTCGTTCTAAGCAAATAAGATGCATAAACATGATAAACATCACATGCAATCAAATAGTGACATGATATGGCCAATATCATTTTGCTCCTTTTGATCTCCATCTTCGGGGCTCCATGATCATCATCGTCACCAGCATGACACCATGATCTCCATCATCATGATCTCCATCATCGTGTCTTCATGAAGTTGTCTCGCCAACTATTACTTCTACTACTATGGCTACCGGTTAGCAATAAAGTAAAGTAATTACATGGCGTTGTTCAATGACATGCATGTCATACAATAAATTAACACAACTCCTATGGCTCCTGCCGGTTGTCATATTCATCGACATGCAAGTCGTGATTCCTATTACAAGAACATGATCAATCTCATACATTACATATCATTCATCACATTCTTCTTGGCCATATCACATCACATAGCATACCCTGCAAAAACAAGTTAGACGTCCTCTAATTGCTGTTTGCATGTTTTACGTGGCTGCTATGGGTTTCTAGCAAGAACGTTTCTTACCTACACAAAAACCACAACGTGATATGTCAATTGCTATTTACCCTTCACAAGGACCCTTTTCATCGAATCCGTTCTGACTAAAGTGGGAGAGACTGGCACCCGCTAGCCACCTTATGCACCAAGTGCATGTCAGTCGGTGGAACCTGTCTCACGTAAGTGTACGTGTACGGTCGGTCCGGGCCGCTTCATCCCACAATACCGTCGAAACAAGATTGGACTAGAAACGGTAAGCATATTGAACAAAATCAACGCCCGCAACAACTTGTGTTCTACTCGTGCATAGAAACTACGCATAGACCTGGCTCTGATGCCACTGTTGGGGAACGTAGCAGAAATTCAAAATTTTCCTACGTGTCACCAAGATCTATCTATAGAGAAACCAGCAACGTGGGGAAGGAGAGTGCATCTACATACCCTTGTAGATTGCTAAGCGGAAGCGTTCAAGAGAACGGGGTTGAATGAGTCGTACTCGTCGTGATCCAAATCACCGGAGATCCTAGTGCCGAACGGACGGCACCTCCGCGTTCAACACACGTACAGCCCGGTGACGTCTCCCATGCCTTGATCTAGCAAGGTGAGAGGGAGAGGTTGAGGAAGACTCCATCCAGCAGCAGCACAACGGCGTGGTGGTGATGGAGGAGCGTGGTAGTCCAGCAGGGCTTCGCCAAGCACCGCGAGATATGAGGAGAAAGAGAGGTAGGGCTGCGCCAACAGGAGAAGAAACTTATCTTATGGGCTGCCCCTATGCCTCGAGTATATATAGGGGGAGAGGGGGCTGCGCCCCCACCTAGGTTTCCACCCCTAGGGGGCGGCGGCCAGCCCTAGATCCCATCTAGGGGGCGGCCAAGGGGTGGAGAGGGGGAAACTTGCCCCCCAAGCAAGGTGGGGCGCCCCCTCCCCAGACATTAGGCGCCTTGGGCCCTTGTGGGGGGGGGGGCGCACCAGCCCACCTGGGGCTGGTACCCTCCCACACTTGGCCCATGCAGCCCTCCGGGGCCGGTAGGCCCAATTGGTGGACCCCCGGGACCCTCCCGGTGGTCTCGGTACGTTACCGATAAAACCCGAAACTTTTCCGGTGACCAAAACAGGACTTCCCATATATAAATCTTTACCTCCGGACCATTCTGGAACTCCTCGTGACATCCGGGATCTCATCCGGGACTCCAAACAACATTCGGTAACCACATACAAACTTCCTTTATAACCCTAGCGTCATCGAACCTTAAGTGTGTAGACCCTACAGGTTCGGGAGACATGTAGACATGACCGAGACGTTCTCCGGTCAATAACCAACAGCAGGATCTGGATACCCATGTTGGCTCCCACATGTTCCACGATGATCTCATCGAATGAACCACGATGTCAAGGACTCAATCGATCCCGTATACAATTCCCTTTGTCTAACGGTATTGTACTTGCCCGAGATTCGATCGTCGGTATATCGATACCTTGTTCAATCTCGTTACCGGCAAGTCTATTTACTAGTTCCGTAACACATCATCCCGTGATCAACTCTTTGATCGCATTGTGCACATTATGATGATGTCCTACCGAGTGGGCCCAGAGATACCTCTCCGTCACACGGAGTGACAAATCCCAGTCTCTATTTGTGCCAACCCAACAGACACTTTCGGAGATACCTGTAGTGCACTTTTATAGCCACCCAGTTACGTTGTGACGTTTGGTACACCCAAAGCATTCCTACGGTATCCGGGAGTTGCACAATCTCATGGTCTAAGGAAATGATACTTGACATTAGAAAACCTTTAGCATACGAACTACACGATCTTTGTGCTAGGCTTAGGATTGGGTCTTGTCCATCACATCATTCTCCTAATGATGTGATCCCATTATCAACGACATCCAATGTCCATGGTCAGGAAACCACAACCATATATTGATCAACGAGCTAGTCAATTAGAGGCTTACTAGGGACATGGTGTTGTCTATGTACCCACACATGTATCTGAGTTTCCTATCAATACAATTATAGCATGGATAATAAACAATTATCATGAACAAGGAAATATAATAGTAACTAATTTATTATTGCCTCTAGGGCATATTTCCAACACTAATATCAACTTTTTCTCTGTTTGGGATATTTAAGAAAATAGGAAAACAAGAAGTAGTCCGGGAAGGACACGAGGCGTCCACGAGGGTGGAGGGTGCACCCTACCCCCCTGGGCGCGCCCCTGCCTCGTGGGCGCCTCGTTTGCTCTCCAGACTCCATTTTCTTGCACGATACTTCTTTTTGTCGGTAAAAATTCATTATCTAATCTCCCAAAGGTTTTGACCCTCGTATCACACAAATATCCTCTGTTTTTATTTTGAGCTGTTTTTCTGACAGATCTGGATCACCATGACGTCTTCAAGTGCTCCCAAGGACAAGTTTTTCAAGAAGGTCATCAACCCCTGCATCACGGAAGTGCTGCAACACCCTCAAACCATTGAGATGCGCAAGGTGGTGCTGCACATCCGCGATGTCGAGGGACCAAGGAGGACCGGAAGTGTGGAGACAAGGCTTGAAGCAATGGAGCAACAAGTTTTCAAGTGCCAGGAGATGGTGGAACGTGGACTCGATGCCAACCACATAATGATCACGGAGTTCACCAACAACCACAAGCTGGATGCCGATAACATTGGGGAGACCATCTTCAAGCTTCATGAGAAATCGAGCACCTCCAAGCCCAGATCTATGACCTACAAAACAAAAACTGGGAATATGAATACAGATTCAAAAGGATGAATTCGGCTGCAGATTTGAGAATCCGGGAGACTCGATCATCTTTTTATGATGGTGAGTCTATGCCTTGGAAGATGGACGACCAGCCTACATCATTAACAACTCCATCATCATCACCTCCGAAGAAGGAGACATAATCACATGGGTATGGGCACTCCCCTTGGCAACTGCCAAGCTTGGGGGAGGTGCCCCAGTATCGTATCACCATCACACTCCTATCTTTACCGTTTTACTTAGTTTGATCCTTTTGGTAATATCTTGATCTAGTAGAATAAAGTTTTAGAATGATCTAGTTTTGATTTTTTCTTTATGATCCCTCTATGTAATTGAGTCTGTGGGCTATATATAATAAAGATTAGTCTTGAGTCAAGGGCTTTTCTATCTTGTTATGATCTTGAGGGAATGAAAGAAAAAGAAATAATAAAAAGAAATAAAGAGATCATGTGGATCTTATGGAGAGTAATGACTTCACATATTAAGAGTATGATGAATAAAAGTTGTTGAGAGTTGGCAAACATAGTTTTGGTCATCGCTGCAATTAATAGGAAGTAATAAAGAAAGAGAGGTTCTCACATATAAATATACTATATTGGACATCTTTTATGATTGTGAGCACTCATTAAAATATGACATGCTAAAGAGTTGATGTTGGACAAGGAAGACAATGTAATGGGTTATGTTTTATTATATCCGAAATAAAGTATATTGTCATGGATCATCCAACATGTTGAGCTTGCATCTCCCTCTCATGCTAGCCAAATTCTTTGCACCAAGTAGAGATACTACTTGTGCTTCCAAATATCCTTAAACCCAGTTTTGCCATGAGAGTCCACCATATCTACCCAAGGATTGAGTAAGATCCTTCAAGTAAATTGTCATTGTTGCAAGCAATAAAAATTGCTCTTTAAATATGTATGATTTATTAGTGCGGGAGAAAATAAGCTTTATACGATCTTGTGATGTGGAAGAAATAAAAGCGATGGACTGCATAATAAAGGTCCATATCACAAGTGGCAATATAAAGTGACATTCTTTTGCATTAATATTTTGTGCATCCAACCCTAAAAGCACATGACAACCTCTACTTCCCTCTGCGAAGGGCCTATCTTTTTTTGGCTTATACCTTCATACAAGGGTCATGGTGATCTTCACCTTTCCTTTTTACATTTTATCCTTTGGCAAGCACATTGTGTTGGAAAGATCCTGATACACACACACACACACACACACACACACACACATATATATATATATATATATATATACATACATCTGGGCTATTCTGTTACGCGTAACAGAATATTATTCTGTTACCCTTTTTGAACTGACGGTTTCAGGTGGTTGTACTGGTGTTTTCGAAGCGGTTGAACTGATGCTTTCAGTTTTGTTTAACACATCGTCTTCTTTAGTTCAAATTTTTTTGAATTTTTTTTGTCGGAACAGGGCGTGTAATATATCATTGGAAAGCTCTTGACAACCATATTTCAAGTATATTGAACGTTTTTGCAAAATCATTATGGTTTAAGAGCAGTTTTGAAAAAACCGTTTTTTTCAAAACCAAAAACGTGAATCGTATTTTGGACTCAATTTTCAGACCGTTGGTCGGAATTGAGCAAATAAGATGGCGTTGGAAAGCTGGTGAAAATCCGCATCTTCCATATATGTATTGTTTTTTCTAATTCTATATGATTTAAAAGTAATTTGAAAAACGGTGAAATTCTGGGAGAAACGTATTTTCGCAATTTTTTGCAAACGGTTCGTTGGATTGACGCAAATGATACGGCGTTGGAAATATATGGAAAATGCGCAACTTTTTTGTATATAAATGTTTTTCTAATTCCTTACGGTTTAAAAAAGAATTCAAATACGGTCAAATTTGATTTTGAACGCGATTTTTTTTAAAAGTTTGTCGAAATATGACAAATAATATACCGTTCGATAGCTATCAAAAATGCAAAACTTAGTCATGTTGAACGTTTTCTCTACTTCGCAACCGTTTAAGAGTAATTTTGAATACGGCATGATGGATCATGCTGTCATTTCTTTTGTTCCGAATGGATCACCATTTTTAACTTATACTGATCAATATTTTTAATTCAACTATTTTTCTTTCTAGAACGGACGAATGTATGTTCGAGAAAAAGAGTACTTGAATGGATGTATGTATGGTTTTGTACTGAGCGTGTTTTCACATCCTGAGCGTGTTTTGTGACAATATTCTAGACTTCTCTCATTTTGAACTCAGCTCCTTAGCGACCGGCCACAAAACAAGAAGTTGTACTGTTGAGCACAGCCGGAGGTGCACAACGGCGGGCGCGTGGCCGGGGGGTGGTGCGCGGTGGCGGGCGCCAAGGCCGGGAGGTGGTGCGCGGCGGCGGGCGCCATGGTCGGGAGGTGGTGCGCGACGGCGGGCGCCATGGTCGGGATCGACGACGGTACTGGTCGCGCCGGCCTGGTGGCGCGACGGTGGTGGGTGGGGATGGGGGTCGCCGAAGATGGGGGTTGTCGGGACTTGGGTCGCTAGGGATG
>NC_041393.1:562935270-562982995 GCF_002162155.2 Triticum dicoccoides | reverse complement strand
GGGCTCGCCAGGGGTGGGGGTCACCAGAGCTGGGGCTCGCCAGGGGAGGAGGCCGGACGGCAGCGCGGTGGTGAGGAGGCCGGCCAATGGCGCGGTGGGGAGGAGGCCGCTCAGAGGCGCGCTGGGAGGAGGCCGGCCGGCGGCGCGGGGGGGAGGAGGCCGACTGGAGGCGCGCTGGGAGGAGGCCGGCCGGAGGCGCGCTGGGAGGAGGCCGGTCGGCGGCGCGGTGGGAAGGAGGTCGGGCGGCGGTGGGCATGGGGAGGAGGTGGTAAGGCCGACCGCGCCTTATAGAGACCGAGGGTAACAGAATAATATTCTGTTACCGGTAACAGAATAGTCCAGCCCTATATATATATACATATACATATATATATATATACATATATATATATATATATATATCCAATTGGATGTAAGTTAGCATGAACTATTATTGTTGACATTACCTTGAGGTAAAAGGTTGGGAGGCAACACTATAAGCTCCTATAAGCTCCAATTGGAGTTCAAATAAGTTTAAAAAAATAAAGTGCCCGTGTAACAGATGAGTTCTCGTCCGAAACCCTGATACTCCGAAAGAGATTGTCCAGTTTGTACACGAAGTGCGTCTAGTTTTTGCTGTGACCCTCTCTACTCTTTCGCACATGCTATGCGGGTGAAATGATGATACCATGCCAAGTTTCAACATTTTCAGAGTTCATTTTGTTGTGATTTACTGTTTCACGGTCATTTAGCTCTCTAAACAAATTGGTAAATGACTGAAAAATAGCAAATGATGTTAGACCGTGTTGGAAATTGATGACATCGCTTTGAATGCTGCATAATGCCGGCTCAAAAAAAGTCTGGAGTTCAAATAAGTTTAAAAAAATGAATTGCCCGTGTAACAGATGAGTTCTCGTCCGAAACCCTGATACTCCGAAAGAGATTATCCTTTTTGTACACGAAGTGCGTCCAGTTTTTGCCGTGACTCTCTCTACTCTTTCGCACATGCTATGCGGGTGAAATGATGATACCTTCAGCATTTTCAGAGTTTGTTTTGTAGTGATTTTCAATTTCACGGTCATTTAGCTCTGATCTAAACAAATCGGTTACTAAAAAATAGCAAATGATGTCAGAACGTGTTGGAAATTGATGACGTCGCTTCGAATGCTGCATAATGCCTGCTTAAAAAAAGTCCAGAGTTCAAATAAGTTAAAAAATGAAGTGCCCGTGTAAACATATGAGTTCTCGTCCGAAACCCTGATACTCCGAAAGAGATTATCTAGTTTTTACACGAAGTGCGTCCAGTTATGAAGTGAGTGGCGGCCGGCAGGGGAGGACCGGCGCGGGGGATTGAGGGGGAGACCGAGTGAGTGGAGAGAGTGAGGCGTAAACATGTAAAAATATACATAAAAAATACATTGATTATCAATGATCTTTTTGTGTACAATCTGAATTGTCAATATGAGTCATCAACGGTTTAGAAACCGGTAAGACTCATATTGAGTCCACAAATTCTACACATAGAGTTCAATGAAGACCAAATGCTTGTGATAGTTTGAGAAGTAACATATTTAAGGTGGTAAAAATCTTGCTAGGGGAGCGAGGTGGGACTAAAAATAGCCCTGGCACAACCTCTTTACTACCGGTTCGTGCCATGAACCGGTACTAAAGATGCTGGTGCCCGGCCAGCACCTTTAGTACCGGTTCATGGCACGAACAGGTACTAAAGATTCGCAATGAACCGGTACTAAAGATCTCCTCCCGCCTAGCCATTTGAAGCGACACTAATGGACACATTAGTGCCGGCTCAAATGCAAACCGGGACTAATGTGTCTCAGATTTGACCCTTTTTCTACTAGTGATAACCACTCAAATAGAAGCACAGGTAAAACTCAAATAAGAAGATCTAACCAGAAAGTTCAACTGAAGAACTCCGGTTTGCAAAAAGAATCAAATCAAACGGAGCAACGAAACTCAAACTACGAAAGAAACAAGATCCGTTTACTAATCTGGACTAAAGTCAAATTTTTACAGTACCAAAATCTTGTTCAAGTTGGTTAAACAGAAAGAGGGCTTCGAGACAAAGATCTAGGCGCTTGTTTCACCTGAATCAGATAAACGAGCGAAAATATAAACTAAAACAAATATCACGGCAGAAATCGCGATCGAAAATAATCGCGGAAAAACCATGGAAAATAAAACGTGATGAACAGGCTAATGAACAAACATTCACTGTCCGTGGCTAACGGACGAACAACGTTAGTTAAAAGGAACGTATGGACGAATGTCCGCTATTTAACTCAACCGGAAAAATGAACCAATCTAAAAAACAGATCTAGGGTTTAAAAAACCGATCAGTTTCCCTGAGAAAACCGACAGCGGCAACCTCGGCGGGCGGGGCGGCGGCGGCTCCGGCGATCGGTGGCGGCGGTTCCGGCGACGGTGGTGGCTGGCGGCAGCGTGGCGGCGGCGGCGCGGGGCTGGGCTAGCAGGGCGGCCAGGGTTGGCAGGGTCGTGGGCCTCGGCTTATAAAGCCTGGCCGGGTAAAGTCCGGGTCGGGCACGGCCCGGCTAGGTTAGCAACTTTTTTTTAATGAATCCTTATGCAGAAAAACTAATAAAAGAAATACTAAACAGAGTGCAAAAATCCTGAAATAAATTTTCCCGGTCCTCTGATAATATTGCAGACAAAGTGAACATTTATTTGGGCCTCTAATGCAATTTTTAAAAAAGCATTTTTTTCTAATTAAAATAAAATAGCAATAAAACTCCAAATAAAATTCTTATTTGATTTTAATATTTTTCCTCCAATATTTCTTTATTTTGAAGAAGTCATTTTATACCCTCTCTTTTATTTTCATATTAGAAATATTCGAAGAGAAAAATGATTAAAACCAAATGATCCTCTTTTCAAAATTTGAGAAAACTCAAATATGAAAATAACAAAATCCCCAACTCTCTCCGTGGGTCCTTGAGTTGCTTAGAATTTCTAGGATCAACAAAAATGCATTAAAATATGATATGAAATGATTTCCTAATGTATAACATTCCAAATTGAAAATTTGGGATGTTACAATCATATCAATCTTGGAACCACTTCCAACATACATTGTCACTTCACCCTCAACTAGTCTCTATTTATTCTGCAACTCCTGTTTCGAGTTACTAATCTTAGCAACTGAACAAGTATCAAATACCCCAAGGGTTACTACAAGCACTAGTAAGGTACACATCAATAACATGTATATCAAATATACCTTTGTTCATTTTGCCATCCTTCTTATCCACCAAATATTTGAGGTAGTTCCGCTTCCAGTGACCATTTCCTTTGCAATAGAAGCACTCAGTTTCAGACTTAGGTCCAGCTTTGGGCTTCTTCACGGGAGTGACAACTTGCTTGCCATTATTCTTTAAGTTCCCTTTCTATCCCTTTGCCCTTTTTTTGAAACTAGTGATCTTGTTTAATCATCAACACTTGATGCTTTTTCTTGATTTCTACCTTCGTCAATTTCAGCATCAAGAAGAGCTCGTGAATCGCTTTTGTCATCCCTTGCATATTATAGTACATCACAAAGTTCCAGTAACTTGGTGATGGTGACTAGAGAACTCTGTCAATAACTATCTTATCTGGAAGATTAACTCCCACTTGATTCAAGCGATTGTAGTACCCAGACATTCTGAGCACATGCTCACTAGCTGAGCTATTCTCCTCCTTTTAGGTGAAGTACTTTCCAGAGGTCTCATACCTCTCGACACGGGCATGAGTCTAAAATACCAATTCCAGCTCTTGGAACATCTCATATGCTCCATGGCGTTCAAAACGTTTTTGAAGTCCCGGTTCTAAGTCGTAAAGCATGGTGCATTGAACTATCAAGTAGTCATCATATTGAGCTTGCCAAATGTTCATAGTGTTTGCATCAACTCCTGCAATAGGTTTGTCACCTAGTGGTGCATCAAGGACATAATTCTTTTGTGCAGCAATGAGGATAAACCTCAAATTATGGACCCACTCCGCATCATTTCTACTATCATCTTTCAACTTAGTTTAATCTAGGAACATATCAAAAAACATAGGGAAGCTATAATGCGAGCTATTGATCTACAACATAATTTGCAAATATTATCAGGACTAAGTTCATGATAAATTAAAGTTCAATTAATCAGATTACTTAAGAACTCCCACTTAGATAGACATCCCTCAAGTCATCTAAATGATATGTGATCCAAATCAACTAAACCATGTCCGATCATCACTTGAGATGGAGTTGTCTTCAATGGTGAACATCACTATGTTGATCATATCTACAATATGATGCACGTTCGACCTTTCGGTCTCCAGTGTTCCGAGGCCATATCTTTATATGCTAGGCTCGTCAAGTTTAACCCGAGTATTCTGCACGTGCAAAACTGGCTTGCACCCGTTGTATGTGAACGTAGAGCTTATCATACCCGATCATCACGTGGTGTCTCAGCACGATGAACTGTAGCAACAGTGCATACTCAGGGAGAACACTTATACCTTGAAATTTAGTGAGGGATCCTCTTATAATGTTACCGCCGTACTAAGCAAAATAAGATGCATAAAAGATAAACATCACATGCAATCAAAATAGGTGTCATGATATGGTTATCATCATCTTGTGCCTTTGATCTCCATCGCCAAAGCACCGTCATGATCTCCATCATCACCGGTTGACACCTTGATCTCCATCGTAGCAGTGTTGTCGTCTCACCAACTATTGCTTCTACGACTATCACTACCGCTTAGTGATCAAGCAAAGCAATTACATGGCCACTGCATTTCATACAATAAAGAGACAACCATATGTGTTGAGGATATACCCCGCGGTATGAACCGGCCGGAAATATGACCCGGCCGGGCTTGGCGGTTTACTTGAGACAGTTTACACTCAGCGATTCATTGGTGACCCGCCCTGACCAGACGGTTTACAAGCAACCTACCTGAACATTATGACTCACTAGTAACCCGGCGGGCGGGACAGACGGATGACAAGGCCCAAGGCCCAGAAGGCCGGTTTATGTTAATAGCGGGCCGGTTTATGAGGAAAGCACAAGGAATATTATCCTATAAGGAGTTAAGACCCGGACTTGTATCCGGTTTGTATTAGAAAGTAGAGTAATCCTAATCCAACTAGGACTAGTCATGTAACCCGCCCGTTCAACTTATATAAGGAGGGGCAGGGCTCCCCAAGAAGGGACAAGAAACAATCTCTAGGGCTAGACACAACTAGAGGGGAGCCGGTTTACGACGACTCCCTCATGATGATAATGAGACCTAGCCTCAAACAGCATGTAGGGCTATTACCGGATGATGTTTCCCGGGGCCAGAAGCTGTCTAAACCCTTGTCTTGTGTTGCGTCTCTCGATTCCGCTCAACCCCTCTCAAGCTACCACATATATGTGTTGGCCTCACGACTAAGTCCTCACACTAGGACATCTGCCGTGACAAATCTACGACAGTTGGCACCCACCGTGGGGCTCGCGCATGGTGGTGTTGAGTTCTTGAAGGGATCTCAACCAGGGATCAAGAAGCTTGCAGTTTTGATCGGATAAAGAAGAGCCGGCGCAAAAAGGTTCACATCATCTTTGAATTCGTCAATCATGGGCGAAAGGATGCAATCTGTTCACCGCTCCAATTTTGTGATCCGGCATATCACAGTTGTTTTTTCTGCGGTCGTAATCCACCTAGACCAAACGAAAGTCAATCTCCGTGGTTGCATTATCCTACAAGGGCACGCGAAGATTCATCGCGACGGCAGCAGGCAGAACCAAAAGAGGTTTTGTCATTGATGTTTTCCATGAGAAGGAAGAAATTGTTTAGTCAGACTAGGAGGAGTACTAATCCATGGAAGAATCAATCAGCAAGTCACATCAATATATAGTAGCAAATACGTCCAACCGGCATCAAGTCAAGATCGATCTAGCAGGAGACCTCATCTAGCAGTACTACTTTTTCACAAAAGGGAAATCTGGCCCATGAAAAAAAAGGAAGGAAATCCACGACCCGAAGAGGTACGTGGGACACGGACTCGGTTTCCGCTCGCTGGGTTAACGTAGGACATGGAATCTGTTTCGCCTCGCTAGCCACCACACCGGCCTCGCCTCCACCTCTGCCGCACGTCATCGCAGTTTGTGGCTGGCCTCACCTCGCCCTCGCGGAGTCCCTAGGCCTAGCTCGCATCCGCCGTGGTTGACTCGGCCCTTCAAGAGATAGAAGTGGCCCGCGTCGTACAGGTATCCTTGGTGCACGAGGTCAGCGGTCGCCGGTGAATCAGCCAAAAGCCAGTAGCACTAGGATCGCGTGTGCATGTCTGTTGTACTACTACTACTACCTCAACCAAGGCACACGTCTCATCCCCCAAGGAAAAAGAAGAAGAAAAACCGTGAAGAAGCAATCAGAGTATTCAAAGTTGCTGCCTACGGTCGTAATCAGATCTATTCAGCTCAAAAGTTTTTGCTGGAGTTTTTTATTGTGTCATTTCCCACGATCTTCCGAGTCACCGCTTTGTTGGCCCTACAGCCACCAGCTGCTATCACCAGATCCGCTCGTTTGTTGGTTCCACTCTGCTACGCTGGAACCGTCGCGTTTAAACCGCCGCTGTCACGGGAACGCCAGCTCCAAGTCCCGAGGGAATCGGTACCGCTGCTACTGTGTCCTACAAGATCTAAGGAATAAACCAACGTAGTGCTGGTACTCAGTATTGGGCTGATTTTCTTTGCAGATCAGTTTGCATGGAGTACACATATGTGGAGACCAACTACGCGCTAATGGCAACACCCACATGTGTCCAAAATATAAATCAGGTGTTATTTCTTCTTTGCATTTTTTTAGTATATTTTAATTACTCTGAGTACAACTACTCTCCTCTACGGTATTTTTATATGCAGGAGAATCATTCATTACAAAGTGGTGTTATACCACGGATGCACATTCGGCTATACCGCGCAGCTTCACGGACAGGCGTGTCATGGTCAAGTTTACATCAACGCGCCGACCGACTCGCCCGTCCGCAGCGGATTATAGCGCCACAGATGACTCGCCCGCCCGCCCTCGCGACTGGTTCACGCGTCCGCATCAGCTTAAAACGAGAAGGACAATTTGCTCATCCGCACCGGCTTACAACGCCGCGGCCGGTTCATTCGTCCGCTCCCACGGCCGACTCGCCCGTGGTGATCATCAACTCCGCGGTGGATAATTTCTGGCCTAACATATTAGGTGATATCCATCCAAGGTCTATTTATTAGCACATATTATTTTTGTCAAGGAACAATTACTTCGGCTTGTGATGTTTTTGAGGCAGGATAGTTGTTCACTACATCAACACGATATGGCTAACTCGCCCACTCACGCCGGGTTATAATACCACGGCCGGCTCAGCTATCTGTGCTGCCTTTGAAGCTACGGTCGTCTTTGTCGTCCGTCTCACGCGGCCCGGTCTACATCAACACACTAGGTCGCGCATGTCTCCATGAGTTGTTTATTGACCGCCGTCTGCGATGGATGACTCAATGGACATGCGCACAAGTCGTTGCTACTACAGTTTGGTTAGACTTCAAACAACCAGCTGGGATGAACCGCTGGCCGGATTATTGACACAGATCATACGGAGTCATTTATGACCCGCCACGATTGACCTCAAGCTTCCGTGGATTTGTGTTGCATTATCAACGCCAAGGATATACAATGAGTGGTGCGAAGATCATTAACTTGCCACCTTGCTTCCAGCTTCAACATATGACAGAGGTCTGCTATTCATCTATATGCCCGTTTATATCATGACCAAGTATGAAGAATATCAAGCTGACTCCTCGAGTCGTCTTAAGAATCGGGGGCTACGATGACATGACTCAGCAGGTCTTGCCAGTTTCAGCAAATTTAAGAACCCTAGGACGATGGAGGGAAAGATAACCCAGTCCCGAAGGCTACTACTATATTGATAAAAAATTAAAGGCCGTCAGAGAATTTCCGGCTCAAAAAGTATATGAGAAAATCCCGACTCAATGAAGAAGTTCCGGGTCATCAGAAAGGATTCCCGTTTGAAATCCGGTTCAAGACACATCTCTTTCTCATAAAGCGATGAAGCTATTAAATATCCGGTTTAAAATCTGGCTCAAGGGAAGTCAGTCTCACTGAAGCTCTCCAAAGTGTCGGTTTACAATCCCGTTCAAGAAAAATATGTTCTCCCACAAAGCTCTGAAGCTCTCAAATCCGGTTTAAGAATTTCCGGTTCAAAAAGGAATTAACTTCTCGCAAGTTCGAGCTTAAAGGCCGTCAGAAAATTTCCGACTAAAAATGAAGATTTTGGTATAAAATACGGTACAAGGGAAAGATGTCTCCCATAAAGCTTTGATGCTCTCAATATCCGGTTCAAGATCCCGGTTCAAGAAGAATTTATCTCTTGCAAAAAGTTAAAAGTTGCCAAAGTGGACCTTTTGCCATGATGCGCGGTTCAAACATGGGTATCCCGCATTGTTGGCTTATCATATTATTGGTTACATGGGGGCTTCAGCTGACAAAGCGGAGTGCTACCTGTTAAAACGGCTATCATGCCACAATACAGCTTGGGAGCTTCATATCCAAGGGGCCAAAGAGAGTATGGATGCTATGCACAGCTCAAACATAGGCACCCATGAGCACAGCTCACAAAGTTACTTGGGGGCTCTTTGTGTAAAGTAACAAAGAGCTTGAAAGGACCCTTGTAATTGGGTATCGACCCATGGCTTGGAAGCCTGGTGTATTCACCTAAAACCCCGGGTTAACCTGCCTTCATCAAGTAAGCCACTCCTATCCAGGTAATCCAGGCATGACCCGCTGAACGTATGACAAGTTATTCTCATTGAGACCCTAAACTTGTCAAAGTTAAAACGACGATTGGTTAGTTGGAGGCCCATCTTAAAAGGCTTTGTCAAATGGTTTAACTCAGCGGCCTCGCAGCCCATGAAAAGCCTCGAATTTGGGCCTGGCAGCTCTTGAAAAGCCTCGACTACATGGTTTTATTTTCCTTTGTCAAGATTTTCTCTTTTGCTAAGTTTTTATGTTGAACCGGTGTCTATTGACCCGGCATGGCTATCAGTCATCAAATTAACCCGGTGTTTGTTAACCCGGCTTGGCTTTCAACTACAGGTTGATAGACCACACTCAATTTTAAACCGGTGTTTATTAACCCGGTCTGGCATTGACTATAAGTCGCCAGGATGATCATCCGGTGTTTATCATAACCCGGCATGGTTTTATTACAAACCGGCAAAATATGAAGGGAGTTATCATACTCAAAATTTGGGTTCTCACCCTTACTACAAAAGTGGGTAAACCAACGATGTGATTCAATATCACAGGTATGATATACTTCATATTTGATTATTCTTAGGTGCAGCCTTGGTTATAAACCCAGGTGATATGTTGGGCATTATGACCCATCCGGCGGGAAACCGCCAGGACACTTTAAACTTGTTGTATGCAGAAACAGGTTGAATAAAGCATAATTATAAATCACCAGCGTTTATTAACCCGGCCTGGCTTTGGACTATAAGTCGCCAGTATATATTTGGATTGCGCCATTGGAATCATGCGCTCATAAATCATTGGATTATATTATTCAAATCTTCAAATAGCCAACATGGCTGGATTTTATTATGGTTATCAATAACCAGTATTATGATCAAGGTTTTCAAAGTCGCCTTAGCGCAATGGCTATCATATTATCAATGGATATGATTTATTCTACAATTCAAGGAATAGTCCCGAGTTGCTACAGGCTTACAACCCGGCACTTGGGGGCTACATTATTCAAGTTGAGATTACATCAAATATGCAAGTCTCATGTCGCTGCAAGCATGCACCATGATAATTGGGGGCTAATGCAAAGTCATTTTTTGCTCATCTTATTGAAGACCCGACTCATCACATTATAATGAGCCGGCCCTTGGGGGCTACCAATTGCTCCTGTTAACAACTCACGATACAGAGATTTTTATCCATTATATTGAAGTGTCCATTACTCAGTTGGTAAAGCACAAGGCTCTTAAACTTGTGGACATGGATTCAAGCCCCATGATGGCGGTTACATCATATGATGTTATTTTCATTGAAGTATATATCATGTCCCAGCTCAATATTATCTTACTGAGCCGACCCTTGGGGGCTACACATCACTGCTCAAAGTTTACCTGATTATATTTACAAAGTCCCTGCTCATTATTACATAATGACCCGACCCTTGAGGGCTACACTGGTTGAAGTTTTTATAAGCATAAGGCAATTTCAAGTCCCAGGTTGCTGCAAGCATGACAGCCCGACACTTGGGGGCTACATATATGGACTATTTAGTTTTTTGCTAGTGACTGAGATGAACAACATGGATTTCTTCAAAGTGGCAGTAATTATATTTACAAAGTCTCAAATCATCACTTTGTTCTGTTCAAAGACTTGGGGGCTACAAGTAATATGGATATAAGGGAGAAATATCTTCCGATTTTCAGTTTTGAGCAAACCAAATTGACCCGGCATCACCAATAATTATGGCCCGGTGTCTGCAACAATCATGAACGGTGTTGGCAATAATCATGAACCGGCGTTGGAAACAATCATAACCCAGAATTATCAGTTTTTTATAACCAGGCAATTTTGGCAATGATAAACCGGCAAGTTCTAGATTTTCAAACCGGCTGATATCAGTTGAATATTTGAAGACCTATATTCTTTGTCAAGTCAGAGCATTGAAGGCCGAGTCAAATGGATTCTTTATTTACAATATTTCTTCTACAAGCAAAATGATTATGAAGCTGGTCTACTGACCCGGATTTTTAAAAAAGGAACAAATGACAAGGATTTAAGGATGATCAAGCGCCGGTTTATAAGAACCTTTAACCCGGAGCACAAGCCGCCAAGTTTGTTCTTGTGTTTATTTTACAGGATCAGTTTAACATGGATGAATCCAAATTAAACTGGGGCTAATGTCTGGGATATAACCCGTGGTATGAACCGGCCGGAAATATGACCCGGCCGGGCTTGGCGGTTTACTTGAGACGGTTTACACTCAGCGATTCATTGGTGACTCGCCCTGACCAGACGGTTTACAAGCAACCTACCTGAACATTATGACTCACTAGTAACACGGCGGGCGGGATAGACGGATGACAAGGCCCAAGGCCCAGAAGGCCGGTTTATGTTAATAGCGGGCTGGTTTATGAGGAAAGCACAAGGAATATTATCCTACAAGGAGTTAAGACCCGGACTTGTATCCGGTTTGTATTAGAAAGTAGAGTAATCCTAATCCAACTAGGACTAGTCATGTAACCCGCCCCTTCAACTAATATAAGGAGGGGCAGGGCTCCCCAAGAAGGGACAAGAAACAATCTCTAGGGCTCGACACAACTAGAGGGGAGCCGGTTTACGACGACTTCCTCATGATGATAATGAGACCTAGCCTCAAACAGCATGTAGGGCTATTACCGGATGATGTTTCCCGGGGCCCGAAGCTGTCTAAACCCTTGTCTTGTGTTGCGTCTCTCGATTCCGCTCAACCCCTCTCAAGCTACCACATATATGCGTTGGCCTCATGACTAAGTCCTCACACTAGGACATCTGCCATGACAAATCTATGACAATATGACTCCTGCCAGTTGCCGATAACACTGTTACAAAACATGATCATCTCATACAACAATTTGTATCACATCATGTCTTGACCATATCACATCACAACAAGCCCTGCAAAAACAAGTTAGACATCCTCTACTTTGTTGTTGCAAGTTTTTTTGTGGCTGCTACGGGCTTCTAGCAAGAACCGTTCTTACCTACGCATCAAAACCACAATGATTTTTCGTCAAGTGTGTTGTTTTAACCTTCAACAAGGACCGACCGTAGTCAAACTCGATTGAACTAAAGTTGGAGAAATAGACACCTGCCAGCCACCTGTGTGCAAAGCACGTCGGTACAACCAGTCTCATGAATGCGGTCATTTAATGTCGGTCTGAGCCGCTTCATCCAACAATACCTCCAAATCAAAGTAAGACATTGGTTGTAAGAAGTATGGTTATTACCGGACACAACTCTTTGTGCTCTACTCGTGCATATCATCCAAATCAAAGTAAACCTGGCTCTGATATCACTCTTGGAGAACATAGCATGGGCCATTTCAAAAAATTTCTAGGATCATGCAAGATCTATCTAGGAGATGCATAGCAACGAGAGGGGGGGAGTGTGTCCATGTACCCTCGTAGACTGAAAGCAGAAGCGTTAGTTAACGAAGTTGATGTAGTCAAACGTCTTCACGATCCAACTGATCTAGCACCGAATGTACGGCACCTCCGAGTTTAGCACACGTTCAGCTCGATGACGTCCCTTGAAATCTTGATCCAGTAGAGGGTTGAGGGAGAGTTTCATCAGCATGATGGCGTGATGACGGTGTTGATGATGTGATTTGTGTAGGGCCTCGCCTAAGCACTACGATGATACTATCGGAGGAGTAAATGGCAGAGGGGGGCACCACACACGGCTAAGACAATGTTGTGCCTTTGGGGTGCCCCCCTACCCCCGTATATAAAGGATGGAGGAGAAGGCCAGCCACCAGGGGCGCGCCAAGGGAGGGAGGAGTCCTACTAGGACTCCACTCCTAGTAGGATTCCCCCACCCACTCTTTTTTTCCTTCTTACGGAGGTGGAAAGGGGGAGGAGAGGGAGTAGGAGAAGGAAAGGGGGTGGCGCCCCCTTTCCCTAGTCCAATTCGGCCTCCTCCCTTGTGGGGGGCACACCAGCCCCTTGTCGGCTGGTTAACCTCCCTCCCATGGCCCATATGGCCCATATCTTCCACTGGGGGGTTCTGGTAACCCTTTCGGTACTCCGGTTTGTACCCGATACACTCCGGAACCCTTCCGGTGTCCAAATACCACCTTCCAATATATCAATCTTTACCTCTCGACCATTTTGAGACTCCTCTTCATATCTATGATCTCATCGGGGACTCCGAACAAACTTTGGTCAACAAAACACATAACTGATAATACAAATCGTCATCGAACGTTAAGCGTGCGGACCCTACGGGTTCAAGAACTATGTAGACATGATCGAGACACATCTCCGATCAATAACCAATAGCGGAACCTGGATGCTCATATTGGCTCCTAAATATTCTACAAAGATCTTTATCGGTCCAAAAGCACAACAACATACGTTATTCCCTTTGTCATTGGTATGTTACTTGCCCGAGATTCGATCGTCGGTATCTTCATACCTAGTTCAATCTCGTTACTGGCAAGTCTCTTTACTCGTTCTGTAATGCATCATCCCATAACTAACTCATTAGTCACATTGCTTGCAAGACTTATAGTGATGAGCATTACCGAGAGGGCCCAGAGATACCACTCCGATACATGGAGTGACAAATCCTAATCTCGATCTATGCCAACCCAACAAATACCTTCGGAGACACCTGTAGATCATCTTTATAATCACCCAGTTATGTTGTGAGGTTTGATAGCACACAAGGTGTTCCTCTGGTATTCGGGAGTTGCATAATCTCATAGTCAGAGGAACACGTATAAGTCATGAAGAAAGCAGTAGCAATAAAACTTAACGATCATTATGCTATGCTGACGGATGGGTCTTGTCCATCACATCATTCTCTAATGATGTGATCCCGTTCATCAAATGAGAACACATGTCTATGGTCAGGAAACATAACCATCTTTGATTAACGAGCTAGTCAAGTAGAGGCATACTAGGGACACTTTGTTTTGTCTATGTATTCACACATGTACTAAGTTTCCGGTTAATACAATTCTATCATGAATAATAAATATTTATCATGATATAAGGAAATATAAATAACAACTTTATTATTGCCTCTAGGGCATGTTTCCTTCACATTCTCCCTTTCCCCAATGTAAGTACTTGAAAATCATCCTCAAAAAAGGAGCCTCCCACTTGCATCTCACCCATTACACTGGATCGTGCTTCATAGGATCGGCGCTCAGCAAGCCACACTCCATCGGGGCGGCCTCTAGGAAAGCATCTACATAGGGGGGGCCTTCAAAATGAAAGGAAACTGGGAGTGCCCTCCAGCTCCCTCCTTCATCAAAGAGGTATAACCTTTAATATGCGCCTAGGCATAAGACCAAATTGTCATACTCTATCCTCCCATCTTATTTCAGGAGGAGCACACTACAAACCATGTCCAAAGGCCTAGTTAGCCGATCATCAGCTAATACGTCACCGGGCTCATCAACCAGGACGAGAGCTAATATGGATGCAGCGCCCACTCATCCACCTCATGAGGATTCGGATGACGTATCCGTCACAAATTCTGAAGTGGATAGTGTGATGAATCATCGACGATTAAAAGAGATCATGCGTGCTCCAGCTTTTACTGAGTAGGAATTTACTGCCCTCAGTTCCATGGATGGATATATCTGAGCCGCCTGGGACAGACTTGCAAGAGTTGCTCACCTGTTTTCAAAGGATATGCAGGTAATAGTTTGTGTAAATTTAATATATATATGCCAGTAGCACCCGAGACTTGAAGTGGTTAAACCAACCTATTTAAGGATCGTTATGACCGCAACTTCTCAAAGAGAAGAACAACGGGTCTTCCCAGGAGCTGGAAACGAGCCGGACAAAGCTAAATGCCATCACCACAGAGCTAGAGGAAATGAAGAAATTCATGATGACCATTGATCAAAAGAACAAACTGGAGGAGGAAAAGGATAAGCAAGCCGAAGAGATAAAGACCTTAAGGGCTTAATTATTGGACACGCAAAAATTTGAAAAGTGGCATATTCGGTATGACCTTTGAACCATTTAGGGGACTCGTACTACCCCGTAATTCGGAGTGTTATAATGATGTCCTTGCATGTTTGTTAACCGGACGGCATGAAGAAGAAGTATCCGGATTCTGAGGCGACGTTCTAAAAGAGTTGTCCGTAGTGCATGAGCAGGCCTGGAAAGCCATGAAGATTATGGTCAAAGCCTTATGGCCATCCGATACTCCTCCAGAAAGTATGGAGGAGTTGGCGAACCTGTTCAAAGCTGCCCGGCGCCGTTTTGAGCTATGGAAGGTGTTAGCATGCCGGGAAGGTGCACGAGAGGCATGGGTAATGGTGAAAACACGTTACACCAAGCTCGATTAGAATCGTATGGCCCGAGTTGGACCTTGGGGACCGGACGGAAAAGAGATTCTCGTGAACTTGGTGTATGACCAAGTGATGATAGCTACAATATATTCGCAAGAAGATTGTAGCTTAGACAGTCTTATAGATGGCATAGATAAAGAGTAAGCGTTTGATTTGATGTATCAATGTACTTTATCATCAAACTTATCCCAACCGAACTTGTCAAAATTTGTCGTTGTAGGCCTTCGGCTGCAACCTCTGAACCAAGAAGTTGGAGTGTTTCCGGATACCATATTTGAATGTAATAAACATGCATTTTGTCTGGAAACCAGACAATCCGGTCATATTGCTCAAGCAGAAAAAATTTGTTCGGGGATTTATGTTATATTACTATTTAACGTAAGAAACATCTTCCAGGGAAAATAGTTCCGTTAAGGGTTCCTTCCCCTGGGGAAGCGTGCTTAATTATGCATGCCTAGGCTTTGATCCGAAAGGTAGAATTACGGGCAGCCTTATACCTTATTATTTAGAAGAATGACATAAACGTAAATGATCTGTCGTTGCTTGTGGACCAATTATTCCCTTAAGAATTCTAGCTTTTGGCTTCACCCGTCTGAGGTACAGATCTAGATTACCCGGTTGTAACAATCGCAGAGGTGCTCCCTTTACACCCTAGCCGAACAATCGGGAATGTAGGGTATAAACACAGGAGCGAGGCAACCCAGCTTGGCAAAAACTTAAGTCATAGAGGTGCATATAATGGCAAAATATGTATACAACAAACGGCGTAAACAATGTAAGCAACAAGCTTTTAGTAAGAAGCTTCGTTAAAGAAGCCCCCAGTTATAGTGGCATGTGTACATTTAAAGATGTGTACCCCTAACAGTTCGATAGATTCGAACGCACCCTGGGATATTAAAAGGAAAAATAAAAAAGAAGAGGATAAAAGGGAACCTAGTCAATGTAAAAAATAAAGGTGCTACCGACCTATCCGTAGAACTGTCGGAGCCGAGCAGTGTTCCGTGATTCGACTCAAGGCGATTATCCGATGCATTACGAAGGCGATAGGATCCTCCTGTGAGAAATTCATCGACGATGAAGGGTCCCTCCCATCATGGTTTGAGCTTATCCTTTTTCTTCTCTGGGAGACACAAGACGATATCACCAATGTTATATGTCTTGGCCCGCACTTCTCTGCTTTGGTATCACTGGCTGGTTGTTGGTAAAATGCGGAACGAGCTCGTGCGATATCATGCTCCTCTTCAAGGCCGTCTAGGTCATCCTGCCGGTTGAGCTTGGCCTCTCTCTCTCTCTCTGTACATGCGCACTCGAGGTGAGTCATGAATAATGTTGCAAGGCAGGACAACTTCTGCGTTGTACACCATGAAGAAAGCTTTGTATCCGGTTGTTCCGTTAGGTGTGGTACGCAGCCCCCAGAGCACAGAATCGAGTTCCTCAACCCTGTGCTTGTCTGAATCCCGTAGGGAGCGCACCAGTCGGGGTTTAATGCCACTCATTATCAGGCCATTGGCCCGTTCGACCTGACCGATTGTCTGAGGGTGGTAGATGGATGGAGAGTCGAGTTTAATGCCTAATTTAGCACACCATTTTATCACCTGATCGGCCGTAAAATTGGAGCCATCATTAGTGATGCTGTCGTGCGGGACACCGTAGCGGTGTAGCACGCCAGATATAAAGTCAAACACTTGTCCTGCTTCAGTCGTTCTTACTGGTTTGGCCTCTATCCACTTCATGAATTTGTCCACCATAACCAGTAAATATTTCTTTTTGTGGCTTCCCCCTTTAAGGGGTCCAACCGTATCGAGGCACCAGACCATGAAGGGTCAAGTGATGGGGATTGTTCTTAAGGTAGTGGGAGGCATATTTACTTTGATTGGCGAAAACCTGACATCCCACACAACGTTGGACAAGGGCTTGTGCGTCTGCTTGGGCCGTTGGCCAGAAAAACCTGTCCGTAAGGCTTTGCTTATGAGGGCCTGGGCTGTGGCGTGATGGACGCCCAAACCAGGATGTATTTCAGCCAAGAGTTGCGATCCCTCCTCTTCGGAGATGCACCTTTGGAGTACTCCGGTAGTGCTTTTCTTGTACAACTCACCTTTGTGAACTTTGTAGGCTTTAGAACGCCGAACTATGTGACGGGGCTCATTTTTATCATCAAGGAGCTCCTGCCTATTAAGGTAGGCCAGGAAGGATTCGGTTCATGGAGCAATAACGACCATGATCTCATGAGACGATGGTGTTATTTCAGTATCCGAACGCTCGATGATATTTGTATTGTGTTCGGCTACTGGAGGGATGATCAGGTCCGTACTGGCGTCTCCGCTCTCGTCCTGCCATACCAGATGGCTTGAAGAGCCTTTCCACAAAGGTATTAGGTGGGATGGGGTCGCACTTGGCGCCCATGCGAGCGAGTATGTCTGCTACCTGGTTACTATCTCGAGCAACATGATGAAATTCAAGCCCCTCGAACCGAGCTGATATTTTTAATATGACGTTTCAATATGCCGCCATTTTTGGATCTTTTGCATTGAACTCTCCGTTTACCTAAGATATTGTGAGGTTTGATTCGCCGCGCACCTCTAGGCATTGTATGCCCATGGAGACAGCCATGCAGAGACCATGTAGAAGTGCCTCGTATTCGGCTGCATTATTGGAGACCATATACATGATTTGCAACACGTAGCGGACTGTGTCCCCCGTAGGGATGTCAAGATGACGCCAACCCCTAGTCTGGCTAGCATTTTAGAGCCATCATAGTACATTATCCAGTTGGAGTAGGAACTATACTCTTTAGGGAGCTTGGCTTCCGTCCACTCTGCAACGAAGTCGGGCAACACCTAAGATTTAATAGCTCGGTGTGGCTTGTATGTTATTTCAAACGGTAAGAGCTCGATTGCCCATTTAGCTATGTGGTCGGTGGTGTCCCTATTGTTTATGATGTCATTAAGTGGTACTTCAGATGCCACCGTGATCGAACACTCTTGAAAATAGTGCCAGAGTTTTCTGGATGCCATAAAGACCGTCTAAGCTATCATTTGGTAGTGAGGGTATTTGGATTTGCATGGTGTAAGGACGTCCGATACATAATAGACTAGCTTTTTGATGGGGAATTTATGTCCCTCTTCCCCTCGTTCGACGATGAGTACAACGCCCACTACCTGGTGAGTTGCGGAGATATAAAGTAACATAGGCTCGCCAACACTTCGGGCGGCTAGGATTGGGTTACCTGCTAATAAGGTTCTTATTTCTTCCAATCTGGTTGTCTCGGTGTACAAAAGTAGGGGCAATACTTTGTACCCCTTTACCTATGCACGGGCAGTCAGAGCCGCGCCCATGGCAACGCTTAAACAGGGCAGAGGCGGGAAGCCGAAGCCACGAGGCGATCAAGCAATGCCAAGACAGAAACACAAAGAGCAAGCGGGCGAGGTGGACTCTCCCAGCAAGACCCTTGCCGGGGCGGCCTCCGCAGCCCCGGCAAGAGCCTTGTCGAGGCAACTTGCCCAACACCAGCGGAGCGCGCCGCCCTTGAGCCCGAGGTTTCCAACGTCATCAACGACATTTATACCAAGGCTCGGGAAGCACCCCCATGGTGGCATGCAGATCTTTGTGAAGATCACCAACACACAAGATCAAATGAAGACCAGAAGATGAGACCTCCGGCAACATCCTTGCCGGGAACGACCGTGGTGCCACGGCAAGACCCTTGCCGAGGTCCCTGGCAAGACCCTTGCCGAAGACAACAGTGAGGCCGCGGCCAGGCCCGCGCGCACCAAGACCCCACCGCCATTCCCATGCAGCTACCAGCCCAGCCAGCCAGGCGAGCACCGGCGTGGCGATGTGCGCTCCCGAGGCCAACTAAGCAAGCACCTGCGTGGTGGCATGCAGGTCTTCATGAAGACACTGCCACCACGCCACCTCAGCAGCCAGCCAGCCTACATGGCACTGACCGCCTCGCTGGCCTGGGCGCGTGTCGAAGCAGGGCGAAGCGGCGATAAAGCAAGGGGGACACCTCAGGGGCGCATTTAATGTGTTTTGTCCTGTAATAACAAGCGATAAGCTTGTACACTATACCCTTTCGACCTCCTGTACACCATTGTAGCACCTCCTTCGACTATAAAAGGAGGCCCGAGGCGTACTGGAGAGGGATTCAACTCTTTGGGCAAGTCACACTCAATAGATAGCTCAAGAACACTGATATACACAGTAAAGCAGGACTAGGGTATTACGCGATCTCCACGGCCCGGACCTGGGTAAATGACCATTGTGCTGGCTCCTAGACCTGCTCTTCTCTCAAACCCGCGCCTGACGACCACAGTAGGGATTCTTGTGATCCCATAGGTGTCATTTCCACCGACATCTTTGGTGCGCTGGGCAGTGGGCGCGGTCGTGAAAATATGGTCTGGCAGCTAGTCTAGCAGTCCTTCTTCATCATGGTTTCCAAGGAAGGAGGCGGTCGAATGGGCGGCATCATTTGCGACAGCAGCAAATGCTCGCGCGACAACAGAAAAGCTAAGTCATACACAGACTTTGAGCAATTCTTTCTATATAAGGTTATTCTCCCTGGAGATCTTTCCCTCTGTATACGAAACCTGCACGCAATGGGGCCCTTCAACTATTGGCAACGCCTTCGTTCTGTTTCGAGTCCGCTCAACAGTTCGAGCGACTGCATCGAGAACGGCAGGGAAGCCTTCCGCTATTGGCAATGCTCTCATTCTGTCTCGAGTCCGCTCGACAGCTCGAGCGGCCGCGCCGAGAATGGTAAGGTGGTTCACCTGGCATCACGCACACCCGGCAGGCTATCGGGGGTCCGTCCTCAAGGCGCCGCGACATGGGTTTACGCGCCGGGAAGCCTACCCAATTAAAGTAGGGTGGACATACAGAGAAAGATCGAATTGGAAAATAACATGCATCATTTCAAAAAAGTACTGCAGGGTTATATAACACAAATTGTTGTTGCGGTTCTAACTAAAGATATGAATTGTCTTGGTCGTGAACCTGCAACGGCAACAAGGAATGGGGTGCCTAGTCCCGGTGCTGGCCTTCAATCCTCTCGATCCCGTCAACAGGCTGATGATGGGCTTGATACGCTCATTGAGTGGCGCGAGGTCCACATCCTCCGGCAAGCTCTCCAGCGTGGTGTCGAAGTTGATGTCGGGGTACCAGAACGCCAGCTTGGTGAGGACCTTGGTCAGGGCGCCCAGGCAAAGCTGTCAGGCCTCACTGGCCAGAGAACTCGCCCTGTTGGAGCGAAACTGCTCAAGGGCTCTAAGGACTCCCTTGAAGAACAGGGCAGCCTGGCATTGGGGCTCACGTTCGGCTCTGGGGTGTACCTCACGTCCAACATCCCCATGTCAACCAGCTTCTCGGTGACCCTGTTGGCGATGTCGACGAGGCGGCTGATCCAGAGGTTCTCGCCCTTCACAAAATCCTCGTGATTGGCGGCATCGTTCTTCCACAGCCGCCTCTCCGTCTCCAGGCTCTTGGTCAGGGTCCCCTCCCGGGCCTTGGCCTCCGAAAGCATCCCCTCAAGACCCTCCATCTTCAGCTTCAGGTCCTGGATGGAATCGTTGGCACAAGTGAGCAGCTCGACCTTGTCGAAGAATGCGCCCTGCACCTCCGTCAAGGTGTAGTTGATCGAGTCCTTCTCCTTGGCCAGCTGCTCGGCCCTGTTCTTCAGGTTGTCCCGCTCCGCCTCCAGCTCCTTCACCTTGTTGCCGTGGTCCAGAGCTTGAGCATTAAGTGCTTCTTTGTTCTTCCGCTCCAGCTCCTGGGTCCACTGGGCAACGAGCTCCGCGACCTTCTCATCCTTGCCGCGGAGTGTGGTGGCAAGCGCCGGCTCACGAGCGACGAGATCCTCCACCTGGGAGTTTAGCTCGGCCTGGCGCTAGGACCAGGCGGCCTCGGCTTGGGAGGCCTCTTCCCTCGCTGCCTCCTGGGCCTTCTCGATGTCGGCCTGCTTCAAAAGGAGCACCTGCTGGCGCTTGGCTAGCTGGTCTTGAGCAGCCCTCAGCTCCTCGTGGCCCTGGCAGAACCAGGCATGCGCCTCGGTGACGCGCCCCTCGTGGTTCGCCTCCGCCTTGCCCGCTGCCGCCTCCCTGCACTTCGCCTTGTCCAGACGGGCGTGATGGAGCGCATGGAGCTTCCAAAAGCCGGCGCCCATGGCCCGGAGAAGTTGCTCCTCCTAGGTGCCGCCACCACCGGCGCTCGGTTCATCGACCACCTCGAGCCCGGCAGCGGTAAGCACCTCGTCGTCGAACACTTCCCCCTCGGCCGGCGCCCTGGTGCCCGCCGTCCCTTGAAGGTGGACGAGCAGGTCATCGCCCACCTTCAGGTACCTGCTCGAGCCAGAAGCAGCAGAGGAGGAGGGTTGATCATCAACCACTCCTCCCCGGCAGGCCCCTTGCCGGCCTCCTCGGCAGAACCCTTGTCGGCCTCATCGGTGGTGCCCTTGTCGGTCTCCTCGGTGGCAGCCTCCTTGGTTCCTCTGGCAAGCCCCTGGGCGGTTTCCTTGGCGGTGGTCTTGGCGGCCTCCTCAGTAGTGACCTTGGCGGCCTCGGCCGTGGCATCTTTGGCGACCTCTGTGATGGCGGTATCAATGTCCTCTTGGTCCGCCCGGGGGGATCTGGATGCCGGAAAGGAGAATAAGGTGAGGCCAAGATCAAGGTGCAAAAAAGAGAGACAGAAGGAAAGCAGGAACAAAAGGTGGGTTACCTACTTGTCGGTGTTCTGGGAACGGGGGTCCCCAGAGTTCCCTGCCTGCGGCTTGCGGCGTGGCTCAAGTGGTGACCCAGTGTGGCCCATGTTTATTGACTCAAGCTCAAGACCCTTGCGAGGGGCCAAGCCTCGCGGGGCGGACGATAGGAGGCTTCCTCGGGAGCAGCCTCGCCAGGCAAGATCGTGAGCAGGCGGAGAGATCAAGGCAGGGGTACCTCACGAGGTGCTCATGGTGCAAGCCATGACGATCAAGACCAAGCGGGCGCCAGGCGGGCACCGGCCTGCATAGTGTCCTTGTTTCCTCTTTGGTGCAAAGGGGGCAAGCACAGACCAAGGCATCAGGCAAAGGTTGCCATTCCAGTGCAATAGGACCAAGACCAGCAGAGCGGCAGGACGGAGGTCACTGTGGAGCCCAAGACGGCGTCATCGCCAGTGCCTTTGGCAGTCGAAGACCAACTTTAGTCAGGATAAGCTGTACTAGATGTTCCCCTTCAAAATGGCCGCTATTGGCACCCTTCCCGCTCAATATTTGGGAAGAGGACCAGGGCCTCTATATATAGGACTAGCCACCACAGGAACGGAAGAGGAGAGCGGGGGAGGAACGGATCTCGAACGACGGCTCACCTTGAGAAGGCAACTAGGATCGAATCCTTCCCAAGCAGAACACCACCACAAGAACACCCCTCGCGAGGTTGTTCTTCCTTTGTACTGTTCCTCATCAGCCCCACAGGCAATCGACACACCACACACTAGAGTAGGGTATTACACACAATGGTGGCCTGAACTAGTATAAACCTCGTGTCCTGTGTGTTGTTCATCGAGTAGTCTAGATTCTCAGCGAGGCGTTGGGACGTGGGTTGGTAGAGGAAAGATCTTCACGCGCACCCTAGAGTTCAAACCTTAAGGGTTTGCCAGAACCCCACATCCGACATTTGGCGCGCCACGTAGGGGTGCGCCGGAATCTTTTCTTCCACCGTCTCGCGTTTCGTCGTTCGTCGCGTCCATGGCTGACGCTCGCCGAGCTCGTGCCGAGCGTCGGGCTGCCCTCGCCACCCATGTCGCACAGACGGCTCCCGTCGGTGGGCCTCCCCGTCGTTGCCCGTGCCTGCCGCCCACGCCGCCACCGGCCCGGCGGGGAACGAGTAGTAGGCGTCATCATTGCATCCCTTGCTGCAGCGAGAAGGCTGCACCGCCACCCCGTCGCTGGCTCCAGCTGGCTTGTCGTCGCACGCCCGTCGCGCTCCCGCGGACGCGCACGCTGCATTGCTCCTGGCGCGTGAGATCCTGCACTACCGTCCTGTCGATGACCTCTACGAAGAGTGGCTCCCTCGCATCACCGAGCTCGTCAGCGCCGCAGGGGCTCCCCTGCGCCGTCCCTCTCGCTGCCTCACCCTCCGTCCTGCATGGGTAATGCAGCTCCAGAGGTGCCTCCGCTGTCTCCTCTCCAAGAAAGCGCCCTGGCTCCAAGGCGCGCGACCCCTGGGCAAGATCCACCACGTGCGGCGCCTGCGTAGCAAGAAAGGAGCTGCCAAGAAGTCCCTCGCCCTGAAGAAGGTGCTCGCGTGCTCCCCGCACCAGTGCGCCATGATCACGTTCCTGCTCGAGTGCATCAAGACCCGGCGCCGCTCCTGGCGGCAGCGCGCGGAGACCCCCAGGATCAAGCCCCGCATCAGCAAAGGCCACCGGTGGCTACCGCAGGCTGCCGCGCCTTCACCGCCGAGCTGCGCAGCGTGGCCTGGCCGGGCAAGTTCAAGATAGATCTGCCTCCTCGCTATGACGGCACTACCGACCCCGCAGAGTTCCTCCAGCTCTACGAGCTGGGCATCGAAGTGGCCAACGGAGACGAAAAATTCATGGCAAATTGGTTCCCCATGGCGCTCAAGGACGGTGCCCGCACCTGGCTCCTGAACTTGCCTCCCAACATGATCTCCTCGTGGGACGAGATGTGCACCCGCTTCATCGCCAACTTCCAGGGCACTCCCGACCGGCCCGCGGCCATGAGTGACTTGTGCCGCATCAAGCAGCAGCCAGGGGAGACCCTGCAGAAGTACATCCAGCGCTTCAACAATGCTCGCCTCAAGATTCCCAAGGTGACTGAGGAGGCCATCATCTCAGCCTTCTCTGATGGCGTCCATGACATCAAGATGAAGGAATAACTGGTGATCCATGAAGATCTGTGCACATCTCTGGAGTTGTTCAACCTGGCAACCAAGTGCGCAAGAGCTGAGGAGGGACGCCTCTCCCTCCTCGAGCTCCCAGCCACTTATCCCGAAGATAAGAAGTCCAAGGCCAAGGATGTGAAGCGCAAGGGAGCAGTTGTGCTCGCGGCGGAGCCAGACACGAAGCATGGCAGGGATCAACTGGAATCGTCCAAGGGCAGCCGGTACTGCATGTACCACGAACTCCACACCCACAACACCAACGAATGCCAAGAGCTCAGGGCTGTACGAGAAGGACGTGTCGGCCGACGCTCCAAGCGCAGCGATCGGGGCTATGGCCAAGGAGGAGGAAGAGGTGGAGGAAGATGGGAAGATCGTGGCCGCCGCCAAGGGTGGCGTGACCGGCCTCATGAGGACCGCTGGCAGGACCAGCCTCGCGAGGGGGCTTGGAGGGATCAGCCTCGTGAGGATCGCCCGCTGTCGGCATTCTGGGAACGGGGGTACCCAAACTTGCCTGCCTGCAGCCTGCGGCGTGGCTCAAGGGGTGGCCCAGTACGGCCCATCTTCATCAACACAAGCTCAAGACCCTCGCGAGGGGCCAAGCCTCGCAGGGCGGACGACAGGAAGCTTCCTCAGGCAAGGCCTCATCAGGTTGGCTCGCGAGGAGGCGGAGAGATCAAGGTGGGGTACCTCACGATGTCCCCGTGACACAAGCCATGATGACCCAAGCCAGGCGGGCGCCAGGCGGGCGCCTGCCTGCGCAAAGTCCTTGTTTCCTCTTTGGTGCAAAGGGAGCAAGCGTAGGCAAGAGTATCAAGCAAAGACAACCATTTCGGTCCAACAAGACCAAGACCAGCAGAGCGGCAGGATGGAGGTCATCGTGGAGCCCAAGCCGGCGTCACAGCCAGAGTCTTTGGCAGGCGAGGACCGACTTTAGTCAGGATAAGTGTACTAGATGTTCCCCTTCAAAATGGCCAATTGTTGGCGCCCTTCCCGCTCAATATTTGGGATGAGGCCCAGGGCCTCGCTCTATAAATAGGACTAGCCACCCCCAGGGTAGAGGCATATGGAGATCGAGCAGTTGAACGCTAGACAGAACCACCAACACAAGAACACCCCTCGCGAGGCAGTTCTTCCTTGTATTGTTCATCATCAGCCCCTGAGGCAATCCACCACACCACAAACTAGAGTAGGGTATTACACCACAATGGTGGCCCGAACTAGTATAAACCTCGTGTCCCTTGTGTTGTTCTCCGTGTAGTTTAGATCCTTGCGAGGCGACGAGACATAGGTGGGTAGGAGGTGCGATCTCCGCGTGCACCCCAGAGTTCGAACCTAGAGGGTCTGCCAGAACCCGAAATCCGACATTTGGCACGCCAGGTAGGGGTGCACCGGAATCCGCCTTCTGCCGCCCTGTTTTTCGCCGTCCCTCGCATCCATGTCAAACGCTAGTCGATCCCGCACCGAGCGCCGGGCCGCCCTCACCACTCGCGTCGCCGAGACGGCCCCCGTCGGCGGGTGCCGCCGTCATTCCCCATCGCCTGCCGTCAACGCCGCCACCGGCCTGGCGGGGAACGAGCAGCAGGCGTCGTCTCTGCATCCTTTGGTGCGGCGAGAAGGCCACACCGCCACCCTGTCGCTGACTCCAGCCGGTTCCTCATCCCATGCCCGTCGCGCGCCTACCGATGCGCACGCCGTGCTACTCCTGGCGCGGGAACTCCTGCACTACCGTCTCATCCACGCCCTCTACGACGAGTGGCTCGCCTGCATCACCGAGCTCGTCAGCGCCGCTGGGGGCTCCCCTGCTCCATCCCTCTCCCTGCACCGCGCCCCGCCTTGCGCGGGCAAGGAAGCTCCGGGGGCGCCTCAGCCACCTATTCCCCAAGAAGGCACCTTGCCCCAAGGCGCGTGGCCCCTGGACGGAACCCGCTCCATCCGACACCAGCACAGCAAGAGAAGAGCTGCCAATTGATCCCTCGTCCCCAAGAAGCTGCCTGGGCGCTTCCCGTGCCGGCCCGTCACGACCGCGCTCCTGATCCAGCGCGCCAAGACCCCGCGCTGCTCCTGGCGGCAGCGCACGGAGACTTCCAAGATCAAGCCCTCCGTCACCTGAGGCCTCCCGTGGCCACTACAGGCTGTCGCGCCTTCACTGCCGAGCTACGCGGCGTGGCCTAGCCGGGCAAGTTCAAGCCAGACTTGCCCCCACGCTACGACGGCATGGCCGACCCTGCGGCATTCCTCCAGCTCTATGAGCTGGGCATCGAAGCCGCCAATAGGGACGAGAAGGTCATGGAGAACAGGTTCCCCATGGCGCCCAAGGACGGTTCCTGCACCTGGCTCCTGAAGCTGGCTCCTAGCATGATTTCCTCCTGGGACGAGATGCACACCCGATTCATCGCCAATTTCCAAGGCACACGCGACCGGCACCCGGCCATGAGCGACTTGTGCCGCATCAAGCAGCAGCCAGGAGAGACCCTGCAGAAGTTCATGCAGCATTTCAACAACGCTCGCCTCAAGATCCCCAGGGTGTCTGAGGAGGCCATCATCTCAGCCTTCTCCGACGGTGTGTGTGACTTCAAGATGAAAGAAGAGCTTGCGATCCATGAAGACCTGTGCACCTCCCTTTAGCTGTTCAACTTGGCAACCAAGTGCGCAAGGGCTGAGGAAGGATGCCTTTCCCTCCTCGAGCTGCTAGCTGCTAACCCAGAAGAGAAGAAGCCCAAGGTCAAGGACGTGAAGCGCAAGGGGGCGGCCGTGCTTGCAGTAGAACCGGACACCAAGCAGGGAAGGGATCAGCCTGAGTCGTCGACAGGCAGCCGATACTGCGTGTACCACGACCTCCACACCCACCACACCAACGAATGCCAAGAGCTCCGTGCCGTGCGGGACGTGCGCGTCGGCTGACGCCCCAAGCGCAACGACCGGGGCTATGGCCGAGGAGGAGGAAGAGGTGGCGGACGATGGGAAGACCGTGGCCCTCGCCAAGGGTGGCACGACCGACCTCGCGAGGACCGCTGGCAGGATTAGCCTCGCGAGGGAGGCTGGAGGGATCAGCCTCACGAGGATAGTCTGCAAGGCAACACTGGCCTCCCTCCTATGCCACCACAGCCAAGGAGGAACGAAGACCATTATCAGGACGAGGGGGCTGGGGGCTTCCAGGAGCCGCGCGCAATCGCTTGCATCTTGGGCGGAGCTCAAGCCCCAGCCTCTCAATGCATCTTCAAGCAGTTTGCTCACGAAGTGAATGCAGTCCTCCCCAAGCTCAAAGCCACGCGCCCCCTCAGGTGGTCAGCATGTGCCATCACGTTCATCTCAGCGGATCAGCTCAAGTGTACAACCACAGCAGGAGTCCTCCCGATGCTTTGTTCCCCGATCATCAGCAATGTGCAAGTCACCAGGACCCTCATCGATGGCGGGGCAGGGATCAATGTCCTGTTCGTCAAGACATTCAACAATCTCCAAGTGCCATACAACCAGCTTCAGCCAACCAAGCCTTTCTCAGGGGTCACTGATGGTTCCACAGTCTTGATAGGGTAGGTCCGCCTTCCTGTCACCTTCGGCAAGCGCGACAACTACCACACTAAGCTCATTGACTTCGACGTCGCGCACATCCGCCTACCGTACAATGCCATCCTCGGGTACCCAGCTCTGGCCAAGTTCATGTCTATGACTCATCATGGTTACAATGTCCTCAAGATGCCAGGAAGCGGTGGAGTCATCACAGTGCCTTGTGAAGAGAGAGACGCAGTGTGTTCTTTGGAGCGTGCCTTCCAAGCCGCATCAATTGAAGACCCAGATCATAGGAGTGGAAGGCTTCCCGAGGCAATCCCTAAGAAGAAGAAGGCGTCGCCTGGTCAGAACCCTCGGGAGGCAAGCCCCGCAGAGTCCGCGCCCGTTCCAAGGGCGCCTCCTTCTGTCGCATAGGAAGGCGCGCCCAGCGCCATCCTCGAGCAAGGCTCGGGGGCTCTCTCCTGGAGGGCCATCGACTTTGCTAAGATCACGAGGGAGGCGCTCGGGCACCACTTGGAGGCGTGTTTCAAAGCAGGTTTCCCTCAGGTAGGAGCAAGGCAAGGAGGGCCAAACCTTCAGGAGTTCGTCAGCGAGATCATTCAGGAGCTGCTGGAGTCAAGAGTCATAAGTGGCAGCCGCCGCTTACCCGCCGTAGCTCCCCATAAGGGCGAGGATGGTGGGCTGCGCATCTGCATCGACATACCAGGGCTCAACCAAGCCGCCTCTCAGGAGCGCCTCTGGCCCTCACGCGTGGGACGTTGCGAAGGTCCACCCCACAACTATGTTCGCATGCCTTACAGCTTGCCGAACGCGGCTGTTGTGCGCCAGCGCCTCATGGGAAGCATCTTGGAGGCCTAGGCGGCCAGGCGTTCCGCAGTCCTGGCAGAGATGGAGATGGTTCGCGAGGAGCCACCAGCGCCTCCGGAGCCTCCCGAGGCTCCTGGGCCTGGGGGCTCGTGAAGATTGGCTTCCGCAGCACACGGCGTCGCTACTTCAACATCCCTTCATCTACAACACCATCAGGTGACATCTTTCGAGTTTCATTTTTCAGCTGGGAGCACCCTCAGGGCTGCATCATTCCCAGGCCGCGTGGGTCCGTCCCTGCGGCATGTATCCCTTTGGTTCATGTTTTTAGCTTGCCTTGTTGGGGGCGCCCCTCGGGCTGCATTATCCCCAGGTCGCTCGGGCCCGACCCAGCGATATTCGCCTTTCTCTGCGTCTATCTAAATGGATTTGCTCCCTCGTGCTTAACATGCTTGACTTGATCGCCCGTTCGGATTGACACCAACAGATGGAGCTACTCCCTAACGGCACGACGCTTGCGCATGGGTCCGCTCCTGCAATGCCGATAAACCTGAGTGGCTGAGCTCTGGCCGCGGCAGCCCCGCAAGGCGCCACCTCACCAAGCCCTCAGTGCCCTCATCACCCTTCCAGAGCAACCAGCAGCTAGCTGGAAATTGTGATGGCAAATTCTCATTCTTCTTGTGAGCCTGCAGGATCTCTTCAAGAAGCAACATCAAGTGAGGCCCTCACAACATCTCCTTCACTCTCGTCCACACGACCCGCTTGCACGTTAAAGGGGGGGTACCTGAGCATCACGACTCACGGACTCCTACTGGCTCTCCAGCCCTCACCTCCTGGCCTTGTCCACGGCATCATGACCTGGCATACCAGCGACGGCTGAGCTCGCTCGAGGGCCGGGACCCGAGGACATAGAGCGCGAAGGGGAGCAAAGACGAGAGGGAAGAGGTATGCGGGGACCTAGCCGGGCAACTCCTCAGCTGCCGACGCGCGGGCCTCGCGCCGCGCCAAGGAGAGGCTTCAGACTCTTGAGATAAGTCATCCTCCGAAGCTACTAACCATCGTAACACCGACCTTGCACCTAATGCGGCTCCGTGTTGGCAATGTTGCGCACCTTTCTCACCGAACGATGGCTGCTTGAGCACTAAAGGGGACCTCCTGAGCATCGCGACTCAAGGGCTCTTACTGGACCTCGGGCCGCTCACCTCCTGGCCTTGACCACGGCATCGCGACCTGGCATACCAGCGACGGTTGAAGATTTCCTTGGGACCGGGACCTATCGGCGCAGAGCATCAAGCCCTCGCGAGGTTCGAAAGGAGGAACTAAGCTAAGGCGGGACGAGCATCTCACACTGCTTCATGATAAGGATCATATTAACAAAAGGAACTACAGGCACCTTACAAGCCCCCACGGGGTGTGTTCTTGGCTCCTCATAGGGACAAAAGACGCATATCCTAAGGACTCCTAACTACAGGGATCATGACGGCAGACGCCATCATCAACAGTGGGCCGCGCAAGGCCAGCGCCAACCTCATCCAGGTCAGCCGCTTCGACCTTCTGGCGAGCCGGCCCTGCTTCGGGCACGGCGCGAGCTCTGAGGCTCGTAGCTGTCGTCGCTTGTCACCGGGGTGAGGAAGAGTCCGGAAAAGTCATTGGACCCTCCGGTGCGTCCGCTGCCATTAGAGGAGCTGCCGGAAGGGCGGGCGGCAGGCCTGGTCCTCGCCGCTCCAGAGCTTCGGCCGCTGCCTCTGGGACAGCACTCCAGCCGATGCCCATCTTCGTCAAAGACCTTAAAGAGCATCAAGGAGGCGCCATCATAATCCAGGTGGATCACAAGGGCCCCCTCCGATCGGTAGACCCGGGCGATCTCGCCCCAACCCCAGGTCATGAAGACCTTGCCTGGAGCGACGACCTCGACATCCGCTTCGGTCGTAGGAGTATGGCAGTCGGCGTGTTGCAGCCAAAGCCTGAAGAGCCCCCGGGGCAGAATCTCGAAGGCAAAGGAAGGAGGAAGACGAATCCAAGATCGAGGAGGCATGGCGGTGTGAAGCATGAGCTCGCAGGAGGAGGCCTCGACCTGAACCCCAGGAGGAATGACGCGCACTGCCGTGATCCGCCGACGGCGACGGCGCCTCTGGCGGTGCTTCTCGGCGCCTGCGCCTTCGGGACCCTCGATCCGGGCATACAAGGGCAATGGGAATCCAGGAGGCGGCCGCTCGAACCATGGCCTCGACACCTCCTGCCGGTCGCCCTCCTCTCCGCGGCGAGAGGCGAGCCGTTTCTTTGGCAGAAGCGGGGAGGGACCCTCTCGGGGGGTTTTCCCCTTCTCCTCGACAGAAAACCGTCGGATCAGTGCCATTGGCGTATGGTGGAGCAAGGGCGGAGAAGAAGGCGGAGAACAGCAGAAGAGGGTGGACTGGAAAGGCTCTCGCCGTTCCGTACATATAGTCGGAGGAGGCCAACTGTCGGCCTCCACGATCATAGGTAATCATGACCCGTTTTATATGCAGGGACTTGACAATTCGTGCAGTTGCCGAGGCGTCGTGGGGAAGCGGGGACGCCCACGTCCAATCAACCGCCACGTGGCGCCCAAGGCCGCAGGCTGTTGGGGCCCGCGGCGCTTCGCACTTGCCCCTTCGCTTCTCGGCTAAGCCAAGTCCAAGCGCGCCTTGGGCCAGGGGCTACTGTCGGTGTTCTGGGAACGGGGGTACCCAGACTTGCCTGCCTGCGGCCTGCGGCGTGGCTCAAGGGGTGGCCCAGTACGGCCCATCTTCATCAACACAAGCTCAAGACCCTCGCGAGGGGCCAAGCCTCGCGGGGAGGACAACAGGAAGCTTCCTCCGGCACGGCCTCATCAGGCTGGCTTGCGAGGAGGCGGAGAGATCAAGGCGGGGTACCTCACAAGGTGCCCGTGATGCAAGCCATGATGACCCAAGCCAGGCGGGCGCCAGGCGGGCGCCGGCCTGCGCAGAGTCCTTGTTTCCTATTTGGTTCAAAGGGAGTAAGCGCGGGCAAGAGTATCAAGCAAAGGCAACCATTTCGGTGCAACAAGACCAAGACCAGCAGAACGGCAGGCTGGAGGTCATCGTGGAGCCCAAGCCGGCGTCACCGCCAGAGTCTTTGGCAGGCGAGGACCAACTTTAGTCAGGATAAGTGTACTAGATGTTCCCCTTCAAAATGGCCAATTGTTGGCGCCCTTCCCGCTCAATATTTGGGAAGAGGCCCAGGGCCTTGCTCTATAAATAGGACTAGCCACCCCCAGGGTGGAGGCATCTGGAGATCGAGCAATTGAACTCTAGCCAGAACCACCAACACAAGAACACCCCTCGCGAGGCAGTTCTTCCTTGTATTGTTCATCATCAGCCCCTGAGGCAATCCACCACACCACAAACTAGAGTAGGGTATTACACCACAATGCAAGCCCGAACTAGTATAAACCTCATGTCCCTTGTGTTGTTCTCCGTGTAGTTTAGATCCTTGCGAGGCGACGAGACATAGGTGGGTAGGAGGTGTGATCTCCGCGTGCAACCCAGAGTTCGAACCTAGAGGGTCTGCCGGAACCCGAAATCCGACACCCACAAGGCAACGCAGGCCTCCCTCCTCTGCGACCACCACAAAGAAGGAACAAAGACAAACATCAGGACGAGGGGGTTGGGGGCTTCCAGCAGCCGCGTGCTATCGCTTGCATCTTGGGCGGTGCCCAGGCCCCGGCCTCTCAGCGCATCTTCAAGCAGTTTGCTCACGAGGTGAATGCAGTCCTCCCGAAGCTCGATGCCACGCGTCCTCTCAGGTGGTCCACGTGCGCCATCACGTTCAGCTCAGCGGATCAGCTCAAGTGTGCAGCAACAGCTGGGTTCCTCCCCATGCTCTACTCCCCAGTCATCAGCAATGTGTAGGTCACCAGGATTCTCATTGACAGCGGTGCATGTCTCAACGTCCTGTCCATCGAAACATTCAACAATCTCCAAGTGTTGTATGATCAGCTTCAGCCAACAAAGCCTTTCTCAGGAGTCACTGATGGTTCCACCATCCCAATAGGGCAGGTCCACCTCCCTGTCACCTTCGGACAGCACAAGAACTACCGTACTGAGCTCATCAACTTCGACATCGCCCACATTCGCCCGCTCTACAATGCCATCCTCGGGTATCCAGCACTCGCCAAGTTCATGGAAGTGATTCACCATGGCTACAATGTCCTCAAGATGCCAGGAAGCAGCAGAGTCATCACGGTCCCCTGCGAGGAAAAATATGTAGTCTGCTCTCTCGAGCGCGCCTTCCAAGCCGCATCAATTAAAGACCCAGATCGCAAGAGCGGGAGCCTTCCCGAGGTGGCTCCCAAGAAGAAGAAGACATCACCTGGCCCGAAACCTCAGGAGGCAAGCACCTCGGGTGGCACGGCGCCAGGATCCGCGCCCGTTCAAGGGGCTCTTCCATCCGTTGCATAGGAAGGCGCGCCCGGCGCCCTCCTCGGGCAAGGCTCGGGGGCTCTCTCCTGGAGGGCCACTGACCTTGCCAAGATCATGAGGGAGGCGCTCGGGCACCACTTGTAGGCGTGCTTCACGACACGTTTCCCGCAGGAAGGCATGAGGAAAGAAGGACCCAGCCTTCAGGAGTTCATCACTAAGGTCACTCGGGAGCTTCAGGAATCGAGAGCCATGCGCGGCAGCCGCCGCTTACCTGGCGTAGCTCCCCATCTAGGCAAGGATGGCGGGCTGCGCGTCTTCCTCGACGTACCAAGGCTCAACAGAGCCGCGTCCCAGGAGCGCCTCTGGCCTTCGCGTGTGGGACGTTATGAGGGCCCACCTCACAGCTACGTTCGCGTGCGTCTCGGCCTACCGAATGCAACCGCTGCTCATCAGCGCCTGGTGCAGTGCGTTCTGGAAGCTCGGGAGGTTAGGCACTGCGTGGTCTTGGCAGAGCTGGAGATGGTCCTCGAGGAGCCGCCCATACCCCCGGAGCCTCCTGAGGCTCAGGGCTCTGGGGGCTCGTGAAGATCGGCTTCCTCACCGCGCGTCGTCAGCTACTCCAGCATCCCTTCATTTGCAACGGTATCAGGTGACATCTTTCAAGTTCCATTACAGCTGGGAGTGCCCCCAGGGATACATCATTCCCAGGTCGCGTGGGTCTGTCCCTGCGGCATGTATCTCTTTTGCTCATGTCGTTAGTTTACCTTGCTGGGGGCGCCCCTCGAGCTGCATCATCCCCAAGTCGCTCGGGCCTGGACCAGTGGCATGTATCCTTCTCGCATCTATATAAGTTGGTTAGGTCTTTGATACTCAGCCCGCTATGATTATCGTCTGCTGCCTACCACAGGCCCTTTCCTCCTTCATGCTAATCGCGTGCACGTTAAAAGGGGGGCCCTGAGCATCGCGACTCAGGGGCTCTTACTGGCTCTCCAGCCCTCACCTCCTGGCCTTGTCCACGGCATCACGACCTGGCATACCAGCGACGGCAGAGCTCGCTCGAGGGCCGGGACCAGAGGAAGTAGAGCATTGGCATCTAACCAATCTTGCAGGAACACACCACCGACAAAGGCCCAGAGCCAGGCGCACCCCGCCTTGAGGGAGGGCCCCGTGAGTCCCGCGCTGGCTCACGGGTGCCCAGATAAACCTCGTCTAGCCCTACCGTGCCAGCCACGTGTCAGGGCGGGGTTGTACACGCCCCGGGGGCTCCTCCCGGAGGGGCCCCCCTCCCACGTACCAGTGGAAGCACCATGCTTCACGCAGGCTGACGACACTGCCGAGGAGCGGCTATGCCCGTACACATACGGAAACGCTACGCTCCGCGCTCGTGATAAACAACTAAGGGCGGCCCACGACTGCATTAACCTCAGGGAGCCCAGAGCTCAGTGTATAGCCATAGCCTCATCGCAATGCCTCCCCTCGGGAGCACCGCGCGAGGGGGCTGGACACGGGGGCTCCGTCCGAGTCACGCCCGAGCGCACGCCACCCAGCCAGGTCCATCAGACCTGGTCGTCGCGCGCCTCTCCCCGAGCGGAGCCAAGGTATGAAGACCATTTAAACGTCAAGGGGGACTCCTGAGCATCGTGATTCAGGAGCCTAACTGGTCATGTAGCCCCTCACTCCTTTGTTCCGTCCTGGTTTCCGGTCGGGGCTAATGGTAGTTGAGGTATGCGCGGGGCCGGGCTCTGCCGATGTAGAACGAAAAATCCACTCCTACACCCCCTTCCCTATTTGCTATTCGGGCATCAAGGGGGACTCCTGAGCATCGCGAGTCAGGAGCCTAACTGGTCACGTAGCCCCTCACTCCTTGGTTTCGTCCTGGTTTCCGGTCAGGGCTAACGGCGGTTGAGGTATGCACGGGGCCGGGCCCTGCCGACGTAGAACACAAGGCAAACAGGAAGGAAAACTGCAAATTCTTGGAAATTCATAAGCAAATATTACATGCCATAGATTGTTCTTGCAATGCCAAACACAAGTTTAAACGCCTCCACAAGGCACGATGCATGTTGCAGGAATTAAAACAGGATAGAAGCCGTGAAGAGATCACTCCTGGGTAGCGCCGTCGCTTGTGGTGGGGTTGTGCCTCACAGCTCCACCTCCTGAAGCCGCAGAGCTAGCAGCACCTCGCTTGGTCCTGGTGATGAAGGCGCGGAACTTTGCCAGTGAGGCCTCCGCTCGGCCCTTCACAGCCTCGGCAGTAGCAGTGGCAAGCTCGCCGCTCACGGGCTCCAGCAGACTATCGAGGTCGGCGTTGGGGTCGCGAAGGTAGACGTAGCTGAGGACTCGCGTCAGCGCCGCGGAAGAAAGGACGCAAGTTTCGGCCTCGACCGTGGGGCTGATGTCATCCGCGACATCCTCGAGTGCATGGACCAAGAAGGGAAGCAGCTAGGCAGGGCCGTCATTGGCGCCAGCCAGCGGCTTCTATAAGCCGCCATCATAGAGCGTCTTCAGCGTGGTGCGAGCTTTCTTCTCTAGCTTCCAGAAGGCCACCCGATCCTCAGCCAAGACCTTCACCTTGGCGTCCAGCTCAACCCTCTCCGCCTTCAGCGCCTTCTCCAGCGTCTCTAACCGGTCGCGATTGGCCGAGAGCTCAGCATCACGATCCCTAACGGCAGCCTCCCGAGCCTTCATCTCCTTCTCCTTCTCCTGGCGGTCGTGGACTTCCTTGGAAGCTCGTCACGCAGGCCTCGCAGCTCGTCCTCCAGCGCCTTGCAGCGGCTCCGGACATTGGTAGCATCACCCAAAGCTGCATCCTGGGAGATGGCTTGCTTCTCCTCCTCGAAGGCCGACACAGCCTGGCTCAGTGCCACTCGGACGGAGGCGTCAGAGCGGACCCAGCCAGAGACCAACTCAAGTCGCCCGGCCACCAGGCGGGGGTCGGCGCCCTGGAGATCTCTCGCAGCCGACCCAGCTCGGCAGCAATATGATCCAAGACGGTGGAAGGAATGGGGGAGACAGCAGCCGGTGGAGTAGCAGGAGAAGACGGCAGCATGATCACAGCATTAGGCGCTGGGGCCTTATGAGCCTCGGCGGCCTCAACGAAAGCGTCAGGCGCGGACGCCTCTGGAGTCAGGAGGGCCACGGGGGTTGGATCCACGCTAGTGCGCCCCTCCTGGCCTCGCGAGGATGACCAGGCAGGGGAGGCACGAGCCTTGCTGCCTCCTTTTCCCAGCAGGCGAGCTCGCCCCAAGCAGGGCCGCTGAGGCCCCTTTCAGCCTTTTCGCCGCAGGCGGCGGCCTAGCCAAAAGAATACAGACGTCAAGCCTTCGCGACAGAAATGGGAAGCAAAGCAGAAGTCAAGCACTTACTGGTCGGCAGTCGCGGGCTCAAGCTGCCTCCGGCAAAGTTTGAAGCCTGAAAGCCTCCTACGGGGATCAGCCTCAGGAGGTCCAGAAGCGGAAGGCGCATCAGAGGGGCTGGAGCTGGCTTCAGGCAGCCCCAGGGCTGGAGTAGACCCTCGGGAGATCAACCTCGTCCTGTCCTTCCTTGGGACCAAGGGCGGGTCCTCTCCCCCTCGCCTGGCGTCGACCTCGTCGTCGTCCAGCATGGAACGGAGGGCGCTGGACCTACACCAAGGGGAGGTCTCCCCCATCCCCTTGGCGGTCGCTTCGGAGTCATGCTCTTCTTCCTCCTCGTCGTCTTCCTCCTCCCTTCTACCGAAGTCGTCGGAGGACAAGTCCACCGTTGCCATCGCCGCCAGATCCTCGGGAGCTTCCGCCGGCACTAGTCCGTCCCCGTTGAAGGTGGGCATGGCGCTCACTACCAGCTCCCAGTCATCACGGAAGAACAAGGGGGCCGGAGCGCCCTCTGGGCTCGCCACATCTTCCCCGACCAAGGAGCGGAGGGATGCGGCCAGATCCTCATCGTCCAGGGCCTCAGAGCTCAAGCGGAGGATGGCGTCCGCATCCCCGAGCCTCCACAATGGGCGCGAGTGCACCTAAAGTGGAGCCACTCGGTGCACCACGAGCTCCCTCAGGAGCATGGCCCCGGTCAGCTTCGCTGCCCTCAGGTTGCCCGGCCTCAGGAACCTGTCAAGTCGGGCAGTTGCCGAGGCATCGTGGGGAAGCGGAGACGCCCACGTCCAATCAACCGCCACACGGTGCCCAAGGCCACAGGCTGTTGGGGCCCGCGGCGCTCCGCACTTGCCCCTTCGCTTCTGTGCTAAGCCAAGTCTGAGCACGCCTTGGGCCCGGGGGCTACTGTTGGCGTTCTGGGAACGGGGGTCCCTAGACTTGCCTGCCTGCGGCTTACGGCGTGGCTCAAGTGGTGGCCTAGTGAGCCCCATCTTCATCGACTCAAGCTCAAGACCCTCGCGAGGGGCCGAGCCTCGCGGGGCGGACGACAGGAGGCTTCCTCGGGAGCGGCCTCGCCAGGCAAGCTCGCGAGCAAGCGGAGAGATCAAGGCAGGGGTACCTCGCAAGGTGCTCATGACGCAAACCATGACGATCAAGACCAGGCGGGCGCCGGCCTGCGCAGTGTCCTAGTTTCCTCTTTGGTGCAAAGGGGGCAAGCACAGACCAAGGCATCAGGCAAAGGTTGCCATTCTAGTGCAATAGGACCAAGACCAGCAGAGCAGCAAGAAGGAGGTCACCGTGGAGCCCAAGACGGCATCATCGCCAGTGCCTTTGGCAGTCGAAGACCAACTTTAGTCAGGATAAGCTATACTAGATGTTCCCCTTCAAAATGGCCGCTGTTGGCGCCCTTCTCGCTCAATATTTGGGAAGAGGACCAGGGCCTCTATATATAGGACTAGCCACCATAGGAACGAAAGAGGAGAGTGGGGGAGGAACGGATCTCGAACGACGGCTCACCTTGAGCAGGCAACTAGGATCGAATCCTTCCCAAGCAGAACACCACCACAAGAACACCCCTCGCGAGGTTGTTGTTCCTTTGTACTGTTCCTCATCAGTCCCATAGGCAATCCACATACCACACACTGGAGTAGGGTATTACACCACAATGGTGGCCTGAACCAGTACAAACCTCGTGTCCCTTGTGTTCTTCATCAAGTAGTCTAGATTCTCAGCGAGGCGTTGGGACATGGGTTGGTAGAGGAAAGATCTTCGCGCGCACCCCAGAGTTCGAACCTTAAGGGTTTGTCGGAACTCCACATCCGACACTACCCGTGCCGGGTTGAGAAGAAGTGGCCCCCTCCACGCCATCGTCTGTTGCCGGGACGGAGCCGCCAACGCCCAAGTCCACCTCCTCCTCCGCAGTACGCATGGGCTCGGCGCTTGGCGACCTTGCCTGGGACGCCCCTCCGGGCGGCGTGGTTGATGGGGGCAGCGTGTTGGAGGTGGCCCTCGATGGCTCCTCTTGTTGCCGTACTCCTCCTACAGCCACGGCAAGGTTAGTGCCAGAAAGTTGTACCCTGGCGCACGTGGATAAGAAGACAGGTGGTGGACGTACACTAGGAGCTGAGACGGAGGCTGCTGTCCGAGCTGATTTCCACCCTGGCAGCGATGTAGTTGATCTCCGCCTGGGTGGTCTCTGCGATGAGCAGCGGCTTGTCACACTCAAAGTCCTCCGACAAGTTGTCGAAGAACTCCTGCACCTCACATGTCGGGGGCTTGACCCAGGACGGATCGATGCCGTGCGTGTTGGAGACCGGCATCATCTTGAGGATGGCGGCCTGGCACGTGTTGTTGCTTAGCGGGAAGAAGCCCGGCGGCAACCCAAACAGGGGCCCCTTGATGGCCTTGCCGACCTTCGCGGCCCTGCCGGTCCTCTCCACCCTGCCGTCGGCAAACACGTCGAGCTAGAAGAGCCTCTGGTAGTGATGGCCATGTCCTATCACTTTGAAGTTGTTCTTCAGGCTGGGGCAGAGCCTCATGATGTCGGTCGCATTCCTTAAATCCTAGGACGGCCTCCCCTTGTTGTGCAGCAGAGCAATTCGGCGGCGGATGAAGTCTGCCCCGATCATCTCGAGGGTGAGCCCAGCCATGGTGAGATGATGGATCCTGTCGATGGTGATCGAGAGCTTCTCGTCGTTGGCATCGACATCGCTCCAGTCGTCGCCACGAAGCGGCGGGCTCCGGCGAACCCGGCAGAACTCCGGCGGGTTCTTCTCCTTGATCCAGCACCACCGACCCCGCCATTCCTCCCACCTCTCCTTGTGGGCGCCCTACGGATACATGCCTCTCTCTTGGGCCCTCGGGATCCAGGAGATGCTTCTGGAGAGGGCGCCCCCTGGCTGAAGACGAGGGGAGAAGTAGTGGTGGAAGAGCGCCGTGCTGGGAAGCACCCCAATGAAGCCCTGGCAGAGATGGGCGAAGAATGCCATGTATGCCACGACATTCGGCATGAGGTCCAGAAGACGGAAGCCAAAGGTGTGCATGATGTTGTTGAAGAAATCAGAGAAAGGGGGCAGAGCACGCAAGAGAAGAAATCGACAAAGAAGGGGTACTGATCTGGGCCGGCCACGCCGCAGTCGGCGGGGATGATGCGCATGGCCGGGTGCCCCATCGTCTCCGCTGCCCACATAGGCGTTAAGTAATCCTTGAGCTAGAATACGTTGACCGACGACGGGGATAAGTAGGCAAACTGCGCCCGCCGCACCACCACCTCGTTCTCCGACGCCTCCTTCTCCCCAATGCCCTTGGCCACCCCCTTGCCTTTGCCCTTGCCAGTCTTGGGCGCCATGGCGACTGGGAGAAAGCAGAGTATCGAGAGCAATGGGAGCATGGCAGCGGCGAGCAGAGGCGAGAGCTCGGGGAGGAAGAAGATGGGGGCAGCAATGCCGAGATTGTAGAAAGCACAAGGGGTAAATGAGCAGTGCGCCTGCGGTTATTCCTTTTCATGGGGAAGGCGCGGGCTGCCTCTTTACCATTTAATGTGACGTGACGCCTGCGTGCAACAGACGTCACACTCATGCCCCCCACATCACGCATGACCCTCCATGTCGCGCGTTCAATGCGGGTCATGGGGAAAAGTTACTGCGGTAAAATCAGCCCCGCCTGCCCACGCACAGTTCTGGGCCTCGCCCAACAACACGTTGTGCTTATGTATGGCCCAGGCCCGGGGGCTCCTATCGGTGTACAGAAGTAGGGGCACTACTTTGTACCCCTTTACACTACAAAAAAATACACTTCCGTGATGATACGTGTTTGTCATAGTAGGTCGCGTTTTTTGTCATGCATGTACATCCATGACGATCTTATGACAGAATCAAGATAGTCATACATGTGTTGTCGTAGAAATGTTCCATGAAATTACAAAAATTATCATCACGGAAGTGTTCACTTCCATGACGATAAATCGTGTGTCACAGAATAGCTTTCGTCAAGGGTGACCGACACATGGCATCCACCGTAACGGAACACCGTTAAGCTATCGGGTCCGGTTTTGGATCCGATAACCCGTTAACAGCCCGGACCAATGGGGATTTTCCATGTGTAAAATCATCATTGGCTGGAGGAAACACGTGTCAGCTCCACGTTGGCACAGGTGTCACTCATCCAAGGGGCGAGATGCGCCTATGATATGTTGACACGTGGACAGGCCCATAAAGTTTAAATGGGCCCGCCCAACTTAAGGCCCACGAGATTTTGTGGACCATAATGGGCCGGCCCAGCTAAAGGCCCACGAGATTTTGCGGACCATAATGGGCTGGCCCAGCTAAAGGCCCACAAGATTTTGCAGGACATAATGGGCCGACCCAGGTAAAGGCCCACAAGATTTTTGTGTGCCATAATGGGCTGGCTTAGGTAAAGGCCCACAAGATTTTTTGCGGATCATAATGGGCCGGCTCAGCTAAAGGCCCATGATATTTCACCGACATTAATGGGTCGGCCTAGCTGTAGGCCCACAAGATATTGAGTTCCCTAGTAGGCCGGCCCATTAACTGGCTGCCATGTTTTGGGCCAAATGTCGGCCCATATTTGATCCGTTCCATTAATGGCCTTCCACGTTCCGGGCCTAATAATGGCCCATATGAGATCCTGCCCATTAAAAGCCTACCACGTTCTAGGCCAAATTACGGCCCAAATCAGGTCCGGCCCTTTAAGAGGCTTTGGGCTAAATAATGGCCCATATCAGATTTGGCCCGTCAACTGGATGCTATGCTTTTGGGCCCACTTGCTAAATGCCCATTTAGTAATTCGGCCTGATATTAGTTTTGGCATGTTAAGGGCCCGTTTAAAATTTCGGCCCTATATTAATTTTGGCCTGTTAAAAGCCCAGTATATAGTTGGGCCTAACTACGGCCCGGTTTGCATTCGACCTGCTCGCAGCCGATAATCTTATTGGGCCAAACAAGGACCGAGACAATTTTGGCCTGTTAAAAGCTCGTGATTTTATTCGCACAATCATGGGCCAAGGTCCATTTCGGGTTGTTGCCGGCCAGTGAGGTATTCGGCACGTTTCAGGCCCAACCTACTTCTAAGCCTCCTAAAAGCCCATTGAGTTTTCTTGCGAAAAGAGGGCCGACAGTTTAATTAGCCTATTAAAGGCCTGAATCTACTAGTGGGCTAGTTGACTTTTGGCCTTTTAATGGACCAAGATGATGGGGCCCATGATGCGAATCATACATCGTGATTGCATGATGACTCGATTATATACCGTAATTTTATGGTTTGGCCGGTTTACTGCAAAGTCAGGCTATATATACAGCAAAATAACTGCAGCATCGTGAATAAGAAAAAACCTAGACTATAAAAGAAAGAAATTACGGCATATTACATCCACTGGGCATCAAAGTTCGCCACTATGATAATAAAGCACAAGCAGACAGCAGATTACATACACTGGGCATCAAAGATTGCCACCAGTGCAAATAAACACGCTGACAAAATAATATACAAAACCGATAGCACTTCAATAGAGTTTAAGAAAGGTTATCCCTACTGGGAGCTGCAGCGCAAGCAGCTGAGCAAGCTGATGAGATTGCGCGTGTTTAACACTTATATCTTCCTCACTATGAAAGATAAACAAGCACACAGATGACAGGTTTTGCACATAAAAGTATCAGTGCTGACAATTCATCACATTTCTTACTGATGAATAAAGTGACACAGTTTAAAATTGCATTAACACAATGGTATTGTTCAAGTCAAGACATGGCAGGAAATGACATTGTGAAGGAGTTGGCAGCTTCACAACACCACTGGATTACAGATCAAGAACTCATAAGTATCGATGGTTAGTGTGCTATCAATTTATCCCATTTCAGATTGGCAAATAAAGAGACGGTTTAAATAATAGTAGAATGATATGACATTGTTCATAGTTAAGACATTGCAGAATATGACATTGTGCTGTAATGGGTAGGTTCACCACACCACTGGATTACGGATGAAGAACAGAAGCATACATGCAGTGCAAAAGAAGATCACTTGCTCTGTATAGTTTAATTTACATGGTATGAAGAAGGAACTTGGTTGTACAACTAAAAACTTAAATTGATAAGGACAAACTTTTGTTTATGAACTACATAATAATCTTTAAACATGCAATTTGATGCAAACACCAAAAATAAACAGCTGTTGCAGTCATGCCTAACCAAATATACACAACAAAGTTTGAAGGCTTGAGAAGGACAAACTTACATTATTGGTGAAGATAGGCTCTATAAAGCCCTTGTCCATGCTGATGGGGGGGGGGAATTCAAGAAGTTTACCACAGAATCTTCTTCATAAGCATTGCCTTTATTCTATATTTTGTTAAGAGTAAATATAGATGTGATAATATACGAAAAAATGGACAATATTTAAGATAAGATGAAGAGTGATGCTAAATAACCAAGTAGCTATAAATGTAAGTGCAGCGATACAAGCAAAAGGTACAGCCAAGAGCAATGCACAGCTAAACTTCTTCAGTACTATCGGTGGTATCCAACCTTATGGTAAGAGTAAATAAAGATCTGATGTGTAGAAAATGGAGGGCAAAGGAAAATAAGCTGAAGAGTGATGGTCCATGAACAACTACCTGTCAATATAAGTACACTAATAAAGGACGGAATGTACTTACAAGAACAATGCAGAGCTAAAAAATTCATTGGCATTGGATATATTCTACACTAATGTAACCATTCATACAAATCAGATAATTTGGAGCGAACAATTGATAAGCAAGCTATCATGCATACTGCTGTCACATAATGAACCAGGTATGTATGCAAGTACAGTGATACAGGACAACAAGTACTAACAAGAGCAAAGCAGCGGGCAGCATATTTGTGATATCATGTCGTTCTTTTCAAACCGGAATTCTTCTTCGCGCAGATTTCCTGCAAAAAAGATCCATAAGGCACATGCGGAAAAGTAGAAGTTCAAATTGTCATGTGATTTCATAGACAGTACCTCATCCTGGGAACTAGACTAGTGCATAACAAGGTTTTTCCATTCAATGTCCTCTAAATTTAGCACAGGAGACTTCACCGGAAATACGTTTATAGACTTGCCATCAAAGTGTGATTTCCTCAGGTAACACAGATACTCCTGCAATGCTTCCTTGAAAAGCAAAAGCAAGCTTTACTCGTCATGACTATCCAGATTGACCCTCGCCTAGTTACAACAATGTAATGTAAATCATTGATGTGTTCAATCAGCAGAAAACAGGAAAATAATAACCATGAATAATAGCACTTACACGTAAGTTGGACAGGAAGATGTTAAAATGGTGTTTGTCTTCACTATAATCTTCCCATGATGGGAATATATGCACGTAGTCCCTAACAACACTGAAAGCATTGTCTTTTAAACTGGGAATAACTAGAATGGGGTTCCAATCTGCAGGAATTGGCCGTCTCTGCAGTTGGGATATTTCTTCGGCCGGTGGATTTGCTGTACTTTTGGCTGGAGTGGGATTTTTCTATGGTATGACTGATGCTATGGCAAATGAAATCGGTATACCTTTTGCGGGAGTGCAGGTCCTGTGTGGTGGGGCTAGTGGTGTGGCAGTGAAGTATGGGTACAGTCTGCTAGAGTTAGTCCTACGTTTTGTGTCACTGGTTGTCCAACCAATATAAGTGGGGTGCTGTCTGATTTCTCCGGCTCCACCACGTTTTTAAAGACTTTGTTGGTGCTCCTTCAGGTTTGGCAATCACCCTCTTCCTTTTTGATGTCTGATGCACAAGAACAACATTTGAGTGGAAAAACATGGTATGATGACAGATGGAATATGTATTGATAATGGATGGGCATGGCATCTCGACATATGTGATGAGTAAACTAAGCAGATGGCAGTGCAACAAAGTAGAAGAAATGCAAGACAACATATGCAAGATATGCGCAATCAATAAAACCTTGCCAAATTAGAACAGGCACCTTGATGGGTGAACAGGACAGGCCATCTTCCTTTGACTCCTCGAGGTTAGAATAGTCATTAGGATCATATTCTGAACAAGAATCAACATGTGGGGCGTGTATGAGTTTCATTGCATCTAGAATGGCACTCAATGCCTTGGTGCCAATTTTGTAAGTCATTGCAGTGTTTAGCTTTAAGAGTGGACTGCTGCTAGTGCGACACAAAGTACCTACATAGATCATAGTGTAGATATAACGGAAAAACCGTAAGCGTCGGGGTAAAATCAGCAAAGTGGAACTTGCTGGAATATATGTGCTAGCACTGCTAGTACGGCTAGAAAGGCTTCGGATACCAGTTCTCTTCAACTGAAGGTGCGGTATTGTTAATATCAGTGTAACTCTCAAAGGCGACACAGCTCCCCGCATTTCCTTGCTATTCTTATAGGATTCAAGTGGGCAGGCCACTACAAATCATATTCCTATGTTTACAAAATCCTACAAATCAAAGAGGCTCAAAGTGTCCATCACAACCGACCATATAGACCTCTACACTGCAAATGTCCATGCTCATCTTCAGTACAAGGAACATACTGTCCTACTATCATACTTCCTCCATTCCAAAATATAAGTCTTGGTAGAGATTTCCACTATGGATCACATACGATGTGTCCAGATACATTTTAGAGTGTAGATTCACTCATTTTGCTCCATATGTAGTCCATGGTGGAATCTATACAAAGACTTGTATTTAGGAACAGAGAGATTACATATTAAAGAAACACGGAAGAGGAACATGGTAAAGAAGAGCAAGCAGATTTTGGATAATAAAGTCGCGCAGTGCCCAAACATGATGAACCAGAGCGCATTAAGTATGCAACTCCCAGCTGTCTCTTGACCATTTCAGGCGGTTGGATGAAGATGCTACGTCTCTTAACCCTTTTTCTTCCTTGTCTCCAATTATTCCCATACAGAACACAGCACGGGCCGCCAGCCGGAACACCGGCCCCCACCGCCTGTGTTCCTCCGCCACCCCCACCCCCACCCCCGCCCCCACCCGCGTCGAGTTTTCTTTGTTCGGCGAGGCCCCACCATCACCCCGCCCCCACAACCACCTGAGCCGCTTCGATCGCACCGGCGAACTCCGGCGAGCTCTGAAAAATCGACTGACCCAATTTTGAAATTTAGTCTACTGTGATTTAACTAGTGTGGAATATAAAAGGGGAAACCCATAAGCATTGGGAGTATATTGTTGAGTGTGCCATGGCGGATCTGAAGGTGCAAACCGGACAAAGGCAACTTCGCAACCAAGACAAGAAATCAGAGTAAAGCAGTGGTGATCTATTTTCTTGCTGCAATAAATAAGTTGAGCAGATACGAAAGAGTACCGCCTCTGGTCTGGTGTCGTGTATGCATCTGCTGAGAATTTGACGGCGCTGCACTAGCGATGGTTGTCGGCAGCGTGGAAGCAGATCTAGGAGGGTAGACGGTGCCGGCCAGGCACGGTGGACGAGACGGTCGTAGAAGCGGCGTCAGCAAGGTGGACGACGGCGGGGATGAAGCGAGAGGACGGGATACAAGGATCCCGGTCCAAAGCCGTGGATGAGAGAGGTCGATCTCTTGTAATGGACGGTGGCGTCGGGGTATCAGCTCCGGCATGGTGGAGGAGGACGGTGGTGGATGGGGTGGCGGACGTCGGCGGGCGGAGGAGGCTGGGGTGGAGAGGGTGTTTTGGCGCCCACGGAGTACGAATGGGGAAAAGGGAGGTAGAGAGGAAGGGGGGAACCATGTATTCAGGGCTCACTTGTCTCAAATGCGAGGAAATTTACAAACATAGCCCTCATTTCAAATTTCCTACATCACAACAATGTTAGTCGGTTGGGGATAGGACGGTAATCTCGCATACACCGAATATTTGCCGACGAGAGTTTGTTTTTGGCGCCCACCATGTATGAATCGGGGAGGGAGTCGATTTCGGCCGAGGACACAATGTGTTTTGGCGCCCTCCATGTATGAATCCAGGTTAGAGGCGGTTATGTCACGTTTGGGTGAAATTACAAACCTACCCCTATCGAAACCTATAGAAATCCAGCAGATAGGCTTTGTGTGGCAGGGATAGGCAGTAGTAATTTCCATCTCGCAGATTTTGGTTTCGGGCGGTTACTGCGACTTTCCCCGCTTCGTTCAAATTTTGAGAGTGCACGTTTACCATGACAACTCAATTCGAATCCCGTTTGTATTTTATTTTTTTCGGGCGGGAACCATTTTCGATTGGAATTAAATTCTATATACATGATTTATATATATAAACTTTTAAAAGCACAACAAAGAATTCTGCTCCTTTATATGTATAATATGATTTACAAATACAAATATCTCAAAATCATAAGGTTGAATTAAAAAAAATAAACCAAATTATGTTCTACTAAAATGTATGGATCAGTAATATCTACATATTAAATAACATAGATGTGCATGAATTCATATGAGTATGCATTTTGATAGATCAATTTTGGTGCAAGTATGAATTACATGTATCATAATCTCGAATTCAAATATTTGAATCCCTTTTATGTTCACTCCTTTCTCGCCCATCTCTCTCGCATGCTTGCTCCTTCATGTAGCTATCACTCTCTTTTCTCCAGCTAACCCGCACGCTCACTTCATGTTTCTCCTATCCTCGCAAACATGGTCTCTCGACATCTCCCTTGAGAAGTGTCACACTCTCCCTATCATTATACATTACACGGTTTTTATTATCTCTCACGTCTCTAATGTTCTTTGTTATCACTCGGTACCTAAGCTTTCTTTTTCACCGCCACACACACAGTCTCCACTCGTCTTTCACTTTGTCTCTCTCTCTATGGGATCCTCCCACACACCCTATATGTCTCTAGATATGACTCATACCACTAAAATTACTCTCTCTCTCTCTCCTGTAGACACAACATTTGTTGCGGTCTCCTTTTTGTCTCCATCCTAGACTGACATTATTCATTTGTTTACCGATCAAACAACCCCCCCTCTCTCTCTCTCACACACACACACAAACAAACAACTCCTGCTTCCACTCCCCTTCCCGACTACCGCCTCTCTCTCACACACACAAAACTCTCGCTTTCGCACCCCGACTCGTATTTCTCTCACACACATTTATCGACTAGCCTCTAGATAAGTTTATACACCTGCACACTCGTGCTTCCACTATCGCGTACATGTCTCTCTCCCGCTCCTTGTATCTATGTAGATTTTTCTTCCCTTCTTGAGACACGCCCTCTCGATCGTGCACACACACACTATCGCCTCATTTTAAGATGATACCTCTCACACACACACTCTTTGTGTCTTTGTCACACATGCACTCCGTCCTCCTCCACTCTCCCTCTCTCTCACACACACATGGGCTTTTTGCAGCAACTAGGACGATGGCCATGCGTTGCACGGAACCTCAAGATGCATTTGTATGAGTAGTTTATCCTGTGGGGGGAAAGGATGAACGAGGGAAGGCCTTATTTGCAAATGTGGAGAGGGTGTGGGTATCTTTTTGCAAAATTGCCATAGTTTACTTCCTATCCGTCAAATATAGATCTGATGGCCTATATTGCAGGATGGCAGGCAGACGATAATCACCGAATATGCTTTTTATAAGAGTGGGGATAAAAAACAGAGTTGGTGATGATGGTGGGACGACCTATATTGCAGGATGGCAGC
>NC_041393.1:562925897-562934958 GCF_002162155.2 Triticum dicoccoides | reverse complement strand
GATCGCACCGGCGAACTCCAGCGAGCTCTGAAAAATCGACTGACCCAATTTTGAAATTCAGTCTACTGTGATTTAACTAGTGTGGAATATAAAAGGGGAAAACCATAAGCATTGGGAGTATATTGTTGAGTGTGCCATGGCGGATCTGAAGGTGCAAACCGGACAAAGGCAACTTCGCAACCAAGACAAGAAATCAGAGTAAAGCAGTGGTGATCTATTTTCTTGCTGCGATAAATAAGTTGAGCAGATACGAAAGAGTACCGCCTCTGGTCCGGCGCCGTGTATGCATCTGCTGAGAAATTGACGGTGCTGCACTAGCGATGGCTGTCGGCAGCGTGGAAGCAGATCTAGGAGGGTAGACGGTGCCGGCAGGGCACGGTGGACGAGACGGTCGTAGAAGCGGCGTCAGCAAGGTGGACGACGGCGGGGATGAAGCGAGAGTACGGGATACAAGGATCCCGGTCCGAAGCCGTGGATGAGAGAGGTCGATCTCTTGTAATGGACGGTGGCGTCGGGGTATCAGCTCCGGCATGGTGGAGGAGGACCGTGGTGGATGGGGTGGCGGACGTCGGTGGGCGGAGGAGGCTGGGGTGGAGAGGGTGTTTTGGTGCCCACGGAGTACGAATGGGGAAAAGGGAGGTAGAGAGGAAGGGGGGGAACCATGTATTCAGGGCTCACTTGTCTCAAATGCGAGGAAATTTACAAACATAGCCCCCGTTTCAAATTTCCTACATCACAACAATATTAGTCGGTTGGGGATAGGACGGTAATCTCGCATACACCGAATATTTGCCGATGAGAGTTTGTTTTTGGCGCCCACCATGTATGAATCGGGGAGCGAGTCGATTTCGGCCGAGGACACATTGTGTTTTGGCGCCCACCATGTATGAATCCAGGTGAGAGGCGGTTATGTCACGTTTGGGTGAAATTACAAACCTACCCCTATCTAAACCTATAGAAATCCAGCAGATAGGCTTTGTGTGGCAGGGATAGGCAGTAGTAATTTCCATCTCGCAGATTTTGGTTTCGGGCGGTTACTGCGACTTTCCACGCTTCGTTCAAATTTTTAGAGTGCACATTTACCATGACAACTCAATTCGAATCTCGTTTGTATTTTATTTTTTTCGGGCGGGAACCATTTTCGATTGGTATTAAATTCTATATACATGATTTATATATATATATACTTTTAAAAGCACAACAAAGAATTCTGCTCCTTTATATGTATAATATGATTTACAAATACAAATATCTCAAAATCATAAGGTTGAATTCGAAAAAATTAAACCAAATTATGTTCTACTAAAATGTATGGATCAGTAATATCTACATATTAAATAACATAGATGCGCATGAATTCATATGAGTATGCATTTTGATAGATCGATTTTGGTGCAAGTATGGATTACATGTATCATCATCTCGAATTCAAATATTTGAATCCCTTTTATGTTCACTCCTTTCTCGCCCATCTCTCTCGCATGCAGGCTCCTTCATGTAGCTATCACTCTCTTTTCTCCAGCTAACTCGCACGCTCACTTCATGTTCTCCTATCCTCGCAAACATGGTCTCTCGACATCTCCCTTGAGAAGTGTCACACTCTCCCTATCATTATACATTACATGGTTTTTATTATCTCTCACGTCTCTAATGTTCTTTGGTATCACTCGGTACCTAAGCTTTCCTTTTCACCGCCACACAAATAGTCTCCACTCGTCTTTCACTTTGTCTTTCTCTCTATGGGATTCTCTCACACACCCTATATGTCTCTAGATATGACTCATACCACTAAAATTACACACTCTCTCTCTCTTGTAGACACAACATTTGTTGCGGTCTCCTTTTCGTCTCCATCCTAGACTGACATTATTCATTTGTTTACCGATCAGACAACCCCCCCCCTCTCTCTCTCTCACACACACACACAAACAACTCCTGCTTCCACTCCCCTTCCCGACTACCGCCTCTCTCTCTCTCACACAAAACTCTCGCTTTTTCACCCCGACTCGTATTTCTCTCACACACATTTATCGACTAGCCTCTAGATAAGTTTATACACCTGCACACTCGTGCTTCCACTATCGCATACATGTCTCTCTCCCGCTCCTTCTATCTATGTAGATTTTTCTTCCCTTCTTGAGACACGCCCTCTCGATCGTGCACACACACACTATCGCCTCATTTTAAGATGATACCTCTTGCACACACACTCTGTGTGTCTTTTTCACACATGCACTCCGTCCTCCTCCACTCTCCCTCTCTCTTACACACACATGGGCTTTTTGCAGCAACTAGGAAGATGCCCATGCGTTGCACGGAACCTCAAGATGCATTTGTATGAGTAGTTTATCTTGTGGGGGGAAAGGATGAACGAGGGAAGGCCTTATTTGCAAATGTGGAGAGGGTGTGGGTATCTTTTTACAAAATTGCCATAGTTTACTTCCTATCCGTCAAATATAGATCGGACAGCCTATATTGCAGGATGGCAGGCAGACGATCATCACCGGATATGCTTTTTATAAGAGTGGGGATAAAAAACAGAGTTGGTGATGATGGTGGGACGACCTACATTGCAGGATGGCAGCCCCCCCCCCCCCCCACAACCACCTGAGCCTCTTCGATCGCACCGGCGAACTCCGGCGAGCTCTGAAAAATCGACTGACCCAATTTTGAAATTCAGTCTACTGTGATTTAACTAGTGTGGAATATAAAAGGGGAAAACCATAAGCATTGGGAGTATATTGTTGAGTGTGCCATAGCGGATCTGAAGGTGCAAACCAGACAAAGGCAACTTCGCAACCAAGACAAGAAATCAGAGTAAAGCAGTGGTGATCTATTTTCTTGCTGCGATAAATAAGTTGAGCAGATACGAAAGAGTACCGCCTCTGGTTCGGCGCCGTGTATGCATCTGCTGAGAATTTGATGGTGCTGCACTAGCGATGGCTGTCGGCAGCGTGGAAGCAGATCTAGGAGGGTAGACGGTGCCGGCGGGGCACGATGGACGAGATGGTTGTAGAAGCAGCGTCAGCAAGGTGGACGACGGCGGGGATGAAGCGAGAGGACGGGATACAAGGATCCCGGTCCGAAGCTGTGGATGAGAGAGGTCGATCTCTTGTAATGGACGGTGGCGTCGGGGTATCAGCTCCGGCATGGTGGAGGAGGATGGTGGTGGATGGGGTGACGGAGGTCAGCGGGCGGAGGAGGCTGGGGTGGAGAGGGTGTTTTGGCGCCCACGGAGTATGAATGGGGAAAAGGGAGGTAGAGAGGAAGGCGGGGAACCATGTATTCAGGGCTCACTTGTCTCAAATGCGAGGAAATTTACAAACATAGCCCCTGTTTCAAATTTCCTACATCACAGCAATATTAGTCGGTTGGGCATCGGACGGTAATCTCGCATACACCGAATATTTGCCGACGAGAGTTTGTTTTTGGTGGCCACCAAGTATGAATCGGGGAGGGAGTCGATTTCGGCCGAGGACACATTGTGTTTTGGCGCCCACCATGTATGAATCCAGGTGAGAGGCGGTTATGTCACGTTTGGGTGAAATTACAAACCTACCCCTATCGAAACCTATAGAAATCCAGCAGATAGGCTTTGTGTGGCAGGGATAGGCAGTAGTAATTTCCATCTCGCAGATTTTGGTTTCGGGCGGTTACTGCGACTTTCCCCGCTTCGTTCAAATTTTGAGAGTGCACGTTTACCATGACAACTCAATTCGAATCCCGTTTGTATTTTTCTTTTTTCGGGCGGGAACCATTTTCGATTGGAATTAAATTCTATATACATGATTTATATATATATACTTTTAAAAGCATAACAAAGAATTCTGCTCCTTTATATGTATAATATGATTTACAAATACAAATATCTGAAAATTATAAGGTTGAATTCAAAAAAAATTAAACCATATTATGTTCTACTAAAATGTATGGATTAGTAATATCTACATATTAAATAACATAGATGCGCATGAATTCATATGAGTATGCATTTTGATAGATCAATTTTGGTGCAAGTTTGGATTACATGTATCATCATCTCGAATTCAAATATTTGAATCCCTTTTATGTTCACTCCTTTCTCGCCCATCTCTCTCGCATGCAGGCTCCTTCATGTAGCTATCACTCTCTTTTCTCCAGCTAACCCGCACGCTCACTTCATGTTTCTCCTATCCTCGCAAACATGGTCTCTCGACATCTCCCTTGAGAAGTGTCACACTCTCCCTATCATTATACATTACACGGTTTTTATTATCTCTCACGTCTCTAATGTTCTTTCGTATCACTCGGTACCTAAGCTTTCCTTTTCACCGCCACACACACAGTCTCCACTCGTCTTTCACTTTGTCTTTCTCTCTATGGGATTCTCTCACACACCCTATATGTCTCTAGATATGACTCATACCACTAAAATTACTCTCTCTTTCTCCTGTAGACACAACATTTGTCGTGGTGTCCTTTCCGTCTCCGTCCTAGACTGACACTATTCATTTGTTTACCGATCAGACAACCCCCCCTCTCTCTCACACACACACACAAACAACTCCTGCTTCCACTCCCCTTCCCGACTACCGCCTCTCTCTCTCACACACACAAAACTCTCGCTTTCGCACCCCGACTCATATTTCTCTCACACACATTTATCGACTAGCCTCTAGATAAGTTTATACACCTGCACACTCGTGCTTCCACTATCGCATACATGTCTCTCTCCCGCTCCTTGTATCTATGTAGATTTTTCTTCCCTTCTTGAGACACGCCCTCTCGATCGTGCACACACACACTATCGCCTCATTTTAAGATGATACCTCTCGCACACACACTCTTTGTGTCTTTGTCACACATGCACTCCGTCCTCCTCCACTCTCCCTCTCTCTCACACACACATGGGCTTTTTGCAGCAACTAGGAAGATGCCCATGCGTTGCACGGAACCTCAAGATGCATTTGTATGAGTAGTTTATCTTGTGGGGGGAAAGGATGAACGAGGGAAGGCCTTATTTGCAAATGTGGAGAGGGTGTGTGTATCTTTTTGCAAAATTGCCATAGTTTACTTCCTATCCGTCAAATATAGATCGGACGGCCTATATTGCAGGATGGCAGGCAGACGATCATCACCGAATATGCTTTTTATAAGAGTGGGGATAAAAAACAGAGTTGGTGATGATGGTGGGCCTGCCATCCTGCAATGTAGGTCATCTGATTGCTTGTAGTTACTGTAATTTTTTGGACACCTGACAAACGGTGGAGTACATATACAAAGAGTAGAGGCGCACGCACGCAGTCGGTCTCTCGCTGTCTCGCACACATGAGTGTTATGTAAAGGCAACATTAACAAATAAACCCTAAAACCCTAGGTGCATGATTGCTGCATTCGCAGGTACTGGGTATGTGGTGGAGCACCTTTGTAGGAACAGTCAGCTCGCGTGATAATTTGATCTGTAGGAGTTGATGGTCGGGACCACAGGTGAACGACTTGGAGGCGGTGGCTCGCCAGTTGCCACAGACCGAGTAGCCATGTTTAAAATCTCATTTTTAGCGGGGTTAAGAGTTCCGATTTTCAATGGCGCGTTATATGTACTAAGTAGTTTTTAGAATGATTGGTATGGAGCAAAAATGGAATTCATAGTACTACGTACCTCCTTGGCGTATGGTTGTATGGGTTTATGTTGCGAGATGTTGAACCTGGTAGTTCTAGGGCAAATACTATGGTTTAGATTTAGATGTTGGTTTTCATTAATGAAAATCTAATGGGGGAAACCCTTCGTTGATTAAAAAAACTACTTCCTCCATTCTGGTTTACTAGTCCCCATCGTATTTTGGGACAAAGTTTGTCCACGAATTTTACTTGTAAAATGTGAATGGAAAATGAGATTTTGTTATACCCAAACAAAAAAGGACTGGAGGGAGTGATTACTCTGACACGGATGCGACCTCTAATAGCGCAGGCATTGAACCGGCGCGCCGGCCAAGAGGGCCCCACTCGTTGTAGGCCCGGCTGAGCACGCCTCCTCGCCGCGTGCAACCAGCTTAAGGCTGACCTGCCTGCCTTCATTGAATCCGTGCATGTGACAGCAACACGTCCTTCCGCGAGCTTGCATGCATTTTAGAACACAAAAAATGACTAAAATATAATTAATTTTACGCATGGTCTTGACTTGTTGTGCTCGCACTGGTAGCAGGAACTAGTAGAGGTTTTTCTTTATTTATAACTCTCCTCACATTTTTTTTGGCTTTGAAGTGAATCATGGTTGTGGACATTATGTATGAATGTGCAGATATCTGTGAACATGAGTTTGATGTGGAAGTTGAACTTGGAATGTCGGGCTTGCACGTGAACTATACCATGTCCAATGCTTCGTCTGTTATTGTTTGGAAAGTAATTGGTGTTATTACATGACCCGAAAAAATATTTTGTGCCACATCAGTAGATGCACGGACATCACAACAGGCATGCTGACTGGATAAACATTTGAACCTAGCTATTATGAAGGAAATTTTGTATTGACAACAGTTTTAGATAGCAGGAGACACCTAGCCTGCTCAGCCTCTGCTAGCTTATTTCTGGCTTCTTCCATCTTGTCTTTGGCTTGGGTGAAGAGAGCATCTGATTGCTCTTTTTGCTTCTTCAGGAACTCAGCTACATTCTCTAGGGCTACTACACGCTTTCTTTCAGCCTTTACTAGAGCCAAGAGGACACGAATAGCTGATGACTCCACCTGGCTTGTGTGTAATCCAGCATCATCTGGGAATTTGCACGTTGTGTCTAATCCAGCATCATTAGGGAACTGGCACCTTGTGTGTAGTCTAGCCTCATTTTGGAAAAATGATCTCCAGGTTGACCATACGTCCCTTCTCGCAGGAACTGCATCCTGACATGAAGTTACTTCTTTTTTAGATCAATACTCAGAGCAACCCAGATCCATTTAGTAGAAGCCAGATAAACAAAACTCAGAGAAGTGAATTCAAAAGGAAAAAAACCAGACTACAAGGTGAGAACACCCACTTCCTACATAAAGCTAAAAACGAAAGTGTTAGGACGATTAAGACTCTTCTTATTACACATCAAAGAACACGAGGCTTAATTGAAACAGAAACTACAACATATACACATCAAAGAACATGAGGCTAAACAAAAGTAATTGAAAGGGAGTTGTCGGATTTCGGGTTCCGGCAGATCCTCAAGGTTCGAACTCTAGGGTGCGCGCGGAGGTCACACCTCCTACCTACCTACGTCTCGACACCTTGCAAGGATCTAAACTACACGAAGACCAACACACGGTACACGAGGTTTATACTAGTTCGGGCCACCATTGTGGTGTAATACCCTACTCTAGTTTGTGATGTGGTAGATTGCCTCAGGGGCTGGTGATGAACAATACAAAGGAAGAACTGCCTCGCGAGGGGAGGAGTTCTTGTGGTGGTGGTGCTTCTTGGGAAGGATTGAATCTGGATCCCTTTTGCTCTCCCTCCCCTCCTACTGTGGTGGCTAGCCCTATTTATAGAGCAAGGCCTTAGTCCTCTTCCCAAATATTGAGCGGGAAGGGCGCCAACAATTGGCCATTTTGAAGGGGAACATCTAGTACACTTATCCTGGCTAAAGTCGGTCCTCGCCTGCCAAAGACTCTGACGGTGATGCCGGCTTGGGGTCCACAATGACCTCCATCCTGTCGTTCTGCTGGTCTTGGTCTTGTTGCACCGAAATGGTCGCCTTTGCTTGATACTCTCGCCTGCGCTTGCCCCCTTCGCACCAAATAGGAAACAAGGACTCTGCGCAGGCCGGCGCCCGCCTGGCTTCGGTCCTCATGGCTTGCACCACAGGCACCTCATGAGGTACCCTGCTTTGATCTCTCCGCCTCCTCGCAAGCCAGCTTGACGAGGTTGTGCCTGACGAAGCTTCCTGTTGTCCGTCCCGCGAGGCTTGGCCCCTCGCGAGGGTCTTGAGCATGTGTAGATGAAGATGGGTTGTACTGGGCCACTCCTTGAGCCACGCCGCAGGCCGCAGGTAGGCAAGTCAGGGTACCCCCATTCCCAGAACGCCGACAGTAGCCCCCGGGCCCAAGGCACGCCTGGACTTGGCTTAGCAGAGAAGCGAAGGGGCAAGGGCGAAGTGCCGCGGGCCCCAACAGCCTGCGGCCTTGGGCGCCGCATGACAGTTGATTGGACATGGGTGTCCCTGCTCCCCACGATGCCTCGGCAACTGCACGGGTTGACAAGTGAGTGGTACCCAGCCAGGCTTACCTTCTTTGCCTTCTCCAGTCATTGCCCAGGTCCCCTTTCTCGCTCTCATCCTGCTTGCTTCTGAAATCCCCAGATCTACTCCAACCCTGCATCTTAGCAAGGCATGGCGCCTTGCCAGACCCCGGCCGGTGCTTGGTACTTGCCCGCTCTGGATCCTCCGAACGTGTCGGAGAAGAACCTTGCCCGGACGCGCCAGATGATGGCGGCCAAGGCAACGACGGGGCGGCCGCGCTCAAGGTTGGTTCCGCCCTTCCCGAGGACGGAGGAAGCACCTTCTACCCGCTCTTCCTGAGCGCCATCGCCGCCGGTCTGGTGCCTCCCTTTTCCGAGTTCTTAGTTTCTATTCTCCGCCATTACATCCTTCAAGCTCTGCACCTCCATCCCAACTATGTTCTTCCCCTGGCGATTTTCGCCTACTACTGCGCGGCTCATGTTGGGGTAAAGCCCTCAGTGGCCTTGCTGTGCCATTACTTTTACCTCCGGGTTTCTCGCGGCCCCATCACTGCATGCGCGAGATTTATTGCGTACACCAACTCCAATGCTATCTCGAAGCCCGGGAAGAGGATTGAAGGCTTCCGGAGCAAGTGGGTCATGGTGGATGCTGGGCGCATCCACCCCCGGCTGATCCTGCCCACGAGGCAGCCCGAGGGTGTCGACGCTTGGTCCCGCACGAAGCTCGTCGACCCCCGCATGAAGCCAGTGCTAGAGAGGATGGACGCGGACCTGTGGCTGGGCAACATGGCTACGGCGAAGCTAACCAGGGCGTCGCTCCTGAGGGTGTTCCTGGAGCACCAGATGGCTCCGCTTCGGGAACACTCGCT
>NC_041393.1:562818446-562925682 GCF_002162155.2 Triticum dicoccoides | reverse complement strand
CCGACGAAGATCTGGCCGCAGTCCTCCAATCTTTGGTTGGGGGAGACATGGCGAGATTGGAGGGTGCTCCTGTACCCTTGTTCCTTCGGGATGATTGGGAGCAGGTGGTGAACTCCATGCCTTCTTTCAACAGGGACGGGCCTGTGCCCGCGGAGGTTCCTAAGGACCTGGCGGCCCGGGCGACGGTGAACGTGTCCTCTAGCGACTCCGGCAGAGAGGAGGAAGAAGAGGGGCAGGAAAAGAAGCCTAATTCCAAGGCAACCAATGGGGAGTCGAGAGAGCCCCTCCCTCGGCGCAGGTCCTGCGCTCTTCGCCTCATGCCGGACGACGACGAGGATGGCGACGAGCAAGGCGGTGAGAGCACGCCCCTAATCCGAAGAAGGACATGACGGGGCTGGTTCTCCGCGGGCCTGCTCCGGCTCCGAGGCGATCTGCAGACGTGCTTCCTGCTCTCGAGTCTCCTGAGGCTGACCCCAGCAGCCGGCTCTCGGGCTTCAAGTTCGGTCGGAGGTTGCTTGAGCCCGTGGGCGATTACCAGTAAGTGCTTGATTCTCGTTTTGCTTCTTGCTTTGTTGCTAAGGCTTGGCGTCCATATTCATTGGCTAGGCGAGTGCCTGCGGCGAAAAGGCCAAAGGGGGCCCCTGAGGCTTCGTCCAGGGAAGCACTTCCACCCGCGGGAGAAGGGGGCGGCAAGGCCCGGGCCTCTCATGCACGGTCATCCTCGCGAGGCAAGGCGGGGTGTGCTGGGGCAAGCTCAGCCCCCGTGGCCCAAGAGACTCTCGAGGCGTCTTCGCCTGACGCCACTGCCGCAGTCATCTGGGCGCAGAAGGTCCCAACTCATGGTACAGTGATCACGCTGCTGTCTTCTCCTTCTACTCCGCAAACTACCATTTCTCCGACTCCTTCTACTGTCCTGGATTGTGCTGTTGCTGAGCTAGACCGGTTGCGAGAAGATCTCCAGGGCGCCGACCCTCGCTTGGTGGTCGGGCGCCTGGAGCTGGCCTCCGGCTGGGTCCGCTCTGATGCTTCAGTTCGAGCGGCGCTGGTTAAGGCCGCGACTTCTTGCGACAAGGAGAAGCAGGCCATCCTTCAGGCCAAGGCCGCTCGCGATGCTGCTTTGGGTGAGGTTGCGGATGTCCGGGGTCGCTGCAAGGCGCTGGAGAGCGAGCTGCAAGGCCTGCATGACCAGCTCGCCAAGGACGCCCGTGACCGCCAGGAGAAGGAGGAAGAGATGAAGGCTCGGGAGACTGCCGCCAAGGACCGGGATGCCGAGCTTGATGAACGCCATGGCCGCTTAGATACGCTGGAGCAGGCGTTGGAGGCGAAGAGGATCGAGCTAGACGGCAAGGCGCGGGTCCTGTACGAGGACCGCGTGGCCTTCATGAAGTTGGAGGAGAAGGCTCGTGCCTTGCTGAAGATGCTTTATGATAGAAGCCTGGAGAGCCCGCTGGCAGGCGCCGAGGACGGCCCCGCCAAGTTGCTTCCCTTCCTGGTCCGTGCCCTTGAAGATGTCGCCATCGGCCTTGGACACACGGCTGAAGCTGAGGCGCGTGTCCTTTCTTCTGCAGCGCTAACGCGCGTCTTCACCCACGTCTACCTTCGTGACCCCAACGTTGACCTTGACAGCCAGATGGAGCCTGTGAGCGGTGAGCTTGCCGCTGCCGCTGCTGAGGCTATGAAGGGTTGAGCGGAGGCTCTGCTGGCGAGGTTCTGTGCCTTCAGTACCAAGCCAAGGCAAGGTGATGCCGATCCTGAGGCTCCACGAGGCGAAACCGCCCAGCGCAGCTCCACCACCAGCGATGCCACTGCCGGAAAGTGACCCCTTCGCGGCTCCTGTCCTGTGTTTAGCTCCTGCAACATGCATCATGCCTCGTGGAGGCGTTTAAACTTGTGTTTGGTGTTGTGAAAAAAATCTATGGACTGTAATATTTGCTTTTGAATTCCTTGAGATTTGCATTTTTTCTTCCTACTTGCTTGTGTTCTACGTTGGCAGAGCCCGACCCCGCGCATACCTCAGCCGCCGTTAGCCCCGACCGAAAACCAGGACGAGACCAAGCAGTGAGGGGCTACGTGACCAGTTAGGCTCCTGAGTCGCGATGCTTAGGAGTCCCCCTTGACGCGCGAATAGCAAGTAGGGAGGGGAGATGTATGAATAAATCTACCGTTCTATGTCGGCAGAGCCCGGCCCCGTGGATACCTCAACCGCCGTTAGCCTTTCGGAACTAAGGGGTGAGGGGCTACGTGACCAGTTAGGCTCCTGAGTCGCGATGCTCAGGAGTCCCCCTTGACGTTCAAACGGCCTTCGTACCATGGCTCTGCTCGGGGAGAGATGTGCGACGAACCAGGCCCGAGGGGCCTGGCTAGGTGGCGTGCATCAGGGCGTGACCCAGGCGTAGCCCCCGTGCCCAGCCCCCTCGCGCGGCACTCCCGAGGGGAGGCATTACGATGGGGCCGGACACTGAGCTCTGGGCTCCCTCAGGTTGATGCGGCCGGGGGGCACCCTCAGTTGTTTATCACCAGCGCGGAGCATACCGCTTCTGTATATGTACGGGCATAGCCGCTCCTCGGCAGTGTCATCAGCCAACGCGGAGCATGGTGCTTCCACTGGTGCGTGGGAGCGGGCTCCCCTCCGGGAGGAGCCCCCGGGGCATGTACAACCCCGCCCTGACATGTGGCTGGCACGGTAGGGCTTGATGAGGTGTATCTAGGCACCCGTGAGCCAGCGCGGGACTCACGGGGCCCTACCTCAAGGCGGGTTGCGCCTGGCTCTGGGCCTTTACTTGTAATGTGCTCCTGCAAATTTTGTTAGATGCCGACGCTCTACGTCCTCAGGCCCCGGCCCTTGAGCGAGCTCAGCCGTCGCTGGTATGCCAGGTCGTGATGCCGTGGACAAGGCCAGGAGGTGAGGGTTGGAGAGCCAGTAAGAGTCCATGAGTCGCGATGCTCAGGTACCCCCCTTTTAACATGCAAGCAGCCGGCATGAAGGAAGAAGGGTGCCGCCACAAGTATCAAGTAATGATCATGGTGGGTCAAACACACGACCCGAATAAACGCGAGAGGGATACATGCCATTAGGTCAGGCCCGAGTGGTTTGGGGATAATGCAGCCCGAGGGGCGCCCCCAACAAAGTAAGCTAAAAACATGAACAAAAGGGATACATGCCGCAGGGACGGACCCACGCGGCCTGGGAATGATGCATCCCTGAGGGCGCTCAAAGCGGAAAATGAAACTCGAAGGATGTCACCTGATGATGTTGAAGATGAAGGGGTGCTGAAGTAGCGGACGGTGTGCGCTGCGGAAGCCGATCTTCACGAGCCCCCAGGCCCAGGAGCCTCGGGAGGCTCCGGAGGCGCTGGCGGCTCCTCACGGACCATCTCCATCTCTGCTAGCACTGTGGAATACCTGGCCGCTTGAGCCTCCAGGATGCTCCTCATGAGGCGCTGACGCACAACAGCCGTGTTCGGCAAGCCGTAAGGCATGCGAACATAGCTGTGGGGTGGACCGTCGCAGCGTCCCACGCGTGAGGGCCAGAGGCGCTCCTGAGAGGCGGCTCAGTTGAGCCCTGGTATGTCGATGCAGACGCGCAGCCCACCATCCTCGCCTGGATGGGGAGCTACGGCGGGTAAGCGGCGGCTGCCACTCATGACTCTTGACTCCTGTAGCTCCTGAATGACATCACTGACGAACTCCTGAGGGTTTGGCCCTCCTTGCCTCGCTCCTTCCTGGGGGAAACATGCTTTGAAACACGCCTCCAAGTGGTGCCCGAGCGCCTCCCTTGTGATCTTAGCAAAGTCGATGGCCCTCCAGGAGAGAGCCCCCGAGCCTTGCTCGAGGAGGGCGCCGGGCGCGCCTTCCTATGCGACAGAAGGAGGTGCCTCCTGAACGGGCACGGATCCTGAGGGGCCTGCCTCCCGAGGGTTCGAACTAGGCGATGTCTTCTATTCTTAAGGACTGCCTCAGGAAGCCTTCCGCTCCTATGATCTGGGTCTTCGATTGATGCGGCTTGAAAAGCACGCTCCAGAGAACACACAACATCCCTCTCTTCACAAGGCACCGTGATAACTCCACCGCTGCCTGGCATCTTGAGGACATTGTAGCCGTGATGAGTCACGGCCATGAATTTGGCCAGAGCTGGGTACCTGAGGATGGCATTGTACGGCAGGCGACTGTGCACGACGTCGAAGTCAATGAGCTCGGTGCGGTAGTTGTTGCGCTTCCCGAAGGTAACAGGAAGGCAGACCTGCCCTATCGGGACAATGGAACCGTTGGTGACTCTTGAGAAAGGCTTGGTTGGCTGAAGCCGATTGTATGGCACTTGGAGATTGTTGAATGTCTCGACTGACAGGACATTGAGCCCTGCTCCGCCATCGATGAGGGTCCTGGTGACTTGCACATCGCTGATGATTAGGGAACAAAGCATTGGGAGGCCTCCAGCTGTCGCCGCTCACTTGAGCTGATCCGCTGAGCTGAATGTGATGGCGCACGCTGACCACCTGAGAGGGCGTGTGGCCTCGAGCTTGGGGAGGACTGCATTCACTTCACGAGCGAACTACTTGAAGATGCGCTGAGAGGCCGGGGCCTGAGCGCCGCCCAGGATGCAAGTGATTGCGCGCGGCTCCTGGAAGCCCCCAGCCCCCTCGTCCTGATGAGGGTCTTCATTCCTCCTTAGCTGTGGTGGCAGAGGAGGGAGGCCCGCATTGCCTTGTGGGAGATCCTCGTGAGGCTGATCCCTCCAACCTCCCTCGCGAGGCTGGTCCTGCCAGCGGTCCTCGCAAGGTCGGTAACGCCACCCTTGGCGAGGGCCACGTTCTTCCCATCGTCCTCCACCTCTTCCTCCTCCTCGGCCATAGCCCCGGTGGCTACGCTCGGGGCGTCGGCCGGCACGCACGTCCCACACGGCCCTGAGCTCTTGGCATTCATTGGTGTTGTGGGTGTGGAGGTCGTGGTACACGCAGAACCGGCTGCCCTTGGATAACTCAGGCTGATCCCTGCCTCGCTTGGTGTCCGGCTCTTCTGCAAGCATGGCAGCCCCCTTGCACTTCACGTCCTTGACCTTGGGCTTCTTCTCTTCTGGGTCGGCAGCCGGCATTTCAAGGAGGGAAAGGCGTCCTTCCTCAGCCCTGGCACACTTGGTCGCCAAATTGAACAGCTCCAGGGAGGTGCACAGGTCTTCAAGGATCGCAAGCTCCTCTTTCATCTTGACGTCGCGCACGCCGTTAGAGAAGGCTGAGATGATGGCCTCCTCGGACACCCTGGGATCTTAAGGCGAGCGTTGTTGAAACGCTGGATGAACTTCTGAAGGGTTTCTCCTGGCTGCTGCTTGATGCGGTGCAAGTCGCTCATAGCCGGGGGCCAGTCACGGGTGCCTTGGAAGTTGGCGATGAAGCGGGTGCGCATCTCGTCCCAGGAGGAAATCGTGCCGGGAGCCAGGTTCAGGAGCCAGGTGCGGGCACCGTCCTTGAGCGCCATGGGAAACCAGTTCACCATGACCTTCTCGTCCCCGTTGGCGGCTTCAATGCCTAGCTCATAGAGCTGGAGGAACTCCGCAGAGTCAGCCGTGCCATCGTAGCGCGGGGGCAGATCTGGCTTGAACTTGGCCGGCAAGGCCACGCTGCGCAGCTCGGCGGTGAAGGCACGACATCCTACTGTGGCCACGACAGGCCTTTGGTGACAGAGAGCTTGATCTTGGAAGTCTCTGTGCGCTGCCGCCAGGAGCAGCGCGGGGTCTTGACGCACTGGAGCAGGAGCGCGGTCGTGACGGGCTAGTGTGGGGAGCACACGGGCAGCTTCTTGGGGACGAGGGATCTCTTGGCAGCTCTTCTCTTGTTGTGCTAGCGCCGGACGGAGCGGGTCCTGTTCAGGGGCCACGCGCCTTGGGGCCAAGGCGCCTTCTTGAGGGGGAGGCGGCTGAGGCGCCCCCGGAGCTTCGTTGCCCATGCAGGGCGGGGCGCGATGCAGCGAGAGGGATGCGCGCAGGGGAGCCCCCAGCGGCGCTGACGAGCTCGGTGATGCAGGCGATCCACTCGTCATAGAGGTCGTCGACGGGAAGGTAGTGCAGGAGCTCCCGCGCCAGGAGCAGCACGGCGTGCGCGTCCACCGGAGCGCGACGGGCGTGGGACGAGGAATCGGCTGGAGTTAGTGACAGGGTGGTGGTGCGGCCTTCTCGCCGCACCGACGGATGCAGGGACGACGCCTGCTGCTCGTTCCCCGCCGGGCCGGTGGCGGTGTTGACGGCAGGCGATGGGGAACGGCGGGGGCATCTGCCGACGGGGGCCTTTTGTGCGACGCGAGTGGCGAGAGCGGCTCGGCGCTCGGCGCGGGCTCAACAAGCGTCTGACATGGATGCAATGGATGGCGAAACACAGGGCGGCGAAAAGCGGATTCCGGCGCACCCCTACCTGGCGCGCCAAATGTCGGATTTCGGGTTCCGGCATACCCTCGAGGTTCGAACTCTGGGGTGCGCGCGGAGATCACACCTCCTACCTACCTACGTCTCGCCGCCTCGCAAGGATCTAAACTACACGAAGAACAACACACGGGACACAAGGTTTATACTAGTTCGGGCCACCATTGTGGTGTAATACCCTACTCTAGTTTGTGATGTGGTAGATTGCCTCAGGGGCTGGTGATGAACAATACAAAGGAAGAACTGCCTCGCGAGGGGAGGAGTTCTTGTGGTGGTGGTGCTTCTTGGGAAGGATTGAATCCGGATCCCTCTTGCTCTCCCTCCCCTCCTACTATGGTGGCTAGCCCTATTTATAGAGCGAGGCCTTGGTCCTCTTCCCAAATATTGAGCGGGAAGGGTGCCAACAATTGGCCATTTTGAAGGGGAACATCTACTACACTTATCCTGGCTAAAGTCGATCCTCGCCTGCCAAAGACTCTAAAGGTGACGCCGGCTTGGGCTCCACGATGACCTCCATCCAGCCGTTCTGCTAGTCTTGGTCTTGTTCCACCGAAATGGTCGCCTTTGCTTGATACTCTCGCCTGCGCTTGCCCCCTTTGCACCAAAGAGGAAACAAGGACTCTGCGCAGGCCGACGCCCGCCTGGCTTCGGTCGTCATGGCTTGCATCACGGGCACCTCGTGAGGTACCCTACCTTGATCTCTCCGCCTCCTCGCGAGCCAGCCTGACGAGGCTGTGCCTGAGGAAGCTTCCTGTTGTCCGTCCTGCGAGGCTTGGCCCCTCGCGAGGGTCTTGAGCATGTGTCGATGAAGATGGGCTGTACTGGGCCACTCCTTGAGCCATGCCGCAGGCCGCATGCAGGCAAGTCTGGGTACCCCCATTCCCAAAACGTCGACAGGAGTTACTTACCAAAGCTCGTTTTACAGGTTTGGTGGCGCTCCTCTTTAACTTGCCACACTCCTTGAAGATGTCCCAAATATCTCGTGTTTGGTCTTCATTGCTACTCTGCATGTTCGCACTCGTGATTTTAAAATCTCAACATGACAAGAAAAATATACTACTAGTAATACCCGCACATCTTGTGGGCAACATTAAAGCACTCGTCTGCCATCTTAGAGCATCTCCAACAGAATCACAACATGTGGCGCTTTAAAAAAGCATTTACAGTGCTGAGATCGAGAAGTAGAGAGACTAGAGAGTAGAGGATAGTTCTCAGCATTGATAGATTAAAAAATAGATAATTCAACTACTCCTCATCATCTGACTCCTCCTCATTGATGTCCTCCTCCGACGTCTGACTGTAGACGTGAAGATACCGATCGTCGTCGGTTTCCCAGGGCGATGCTGCTCCTAGCCTCATGCTGAATTGAGCGTCCGCTTTTTGCCTATGCTTGTCCTCGCGATAGGCGGCTCGCTCCACCCTCCTCTTATCCCTCTCCGCCCTCCTTTGCGCATAGAACTCGCGCTCGTTGATGATGTCCCGCAGGAAGCGTTGGCGCTACAACGCCATGGCTTCCTCCAGTTGTCGCGACGATCCTCATTGGTGCTAAGCCGCGGCAGAGGCGCGAGCTCCTGCGCCTGCTCCCGCGTCGGCACGTTGGGGAAGTTTAATGTTCTATGAGGCCACCGGAGGCGCCACGCCGCTGTGTTGTACACGCGGGTGGCCTCGTTGGCAGTGTCGAAATTGCCGAGGCTGAGGCGCATCCCGCGGAACCGGATCTCGCGTATGGTGGCGCAATCGGAGGGGCGCGCGTGGACACCGCGGTATCCCCAAGTTTCCCGGTGACGCGGCGGCATGGTGGCGCCACGGCGGCGAGGCGAGAAAGAGCGGGGAGAGAGCGGTGGCGAGGCATAGAGCGGGGAGAGAGCGGTGGCAAGGCACAGAGCGGTGGGAGGGCGTTGGATTTTATAAAGCGCACCGGACGCCGTGCGCCAAAACTAGTGCACGCCCGGCCGCTTTTCCCCACGCGCGCGATCCTTTCCCGACGTCTCTGCTATCTCTACTCTCTTCTCTATTGTTATATTTATTTTATATTTAATATTTATCTCTACTTCTCTACTGTCTACTTTTTTTCTCTATACTTTTTTTCTTATAAAAAAAGAGTTGGTGATGATGGTGTGCCTGCCATCCTGCAATATAGGCCGTCCGATTTATATCTAACAGATAGGAAGGAAACAATGGTAATTTTGCAAAAAGATACCCATACCCCTCTCCAGATTTGCAAATAAGGCCTTCCCTCGTTCATCCTTTTGTCCCACAAGTTAAACAACTCATACAAATGCATCTTGATGTGTGCAATGCATGGGCATCTTGCTAGTTCTAAAAAACTTTCCGTCATTTGCCACACTACTGGTTGCAGATGAAAAACCTACCCAAGCACAGCGCGATACAGGAGCAACACACAATCACAAGCTGATATTCTATTGGACAATGGAGGCTATAACCAATTACTTTTACGGGAACAATGGCACACAGGAAATTTGAAGGGTAGGTATGAACAAAATTGGAACTGCACATGTACTGCTAAGTGATTCAATACACACATTACCAATCAAGGAGGAGAACGATGGTCGCGGCGGCCTGTGTGAGTCACGGTCGGCAACGGGAGTCAGTTCATTGTCCACGACGGTGGTGCTTCTGCGCTTGGCGTCGACTTCTGGGAAGCAGATCCGAGACCGTGGAAGACGGTGCCTGGGAAGAGGCTCCGTGTACGATGACGACGGTGGACCGGCTCCATTCCGGCGTACGAGGTCGTCGATGAGGCAGATGCACTGCGGTGGACGAGTGCGCCAATGTAGAAGGGGAGGAGCAACGAAGGCTGTGGTGCCGTGGAGAAGTCTATTTTGGGTGGGGATAGAAAATGGGGAGTATTTAGGAGTACTACTCTGGGTGTCGGGGTGGGGTTGGCTGGGTAGGGTGAACCTGAAGTTACAAAAATAGCCCCCCACCAAGCGCCATCCGTAGGCCTGTTCCGAAGGCTATGATGGTAACTTCCCACTGCTCGAATTCCCGCCGACCTCAAAATTTTGTGACACTGAACTCCCTGTGTGGCGTGTAGTACTAGTAAACTCTGCATATTAGGTTTGACCGAAGTCAAACTTCCTAAAGTTTGACCAAGTTTATAGAAAAATATAAACATTTACCATAACAAATATGTATGATGTGAAAGTACATTCAATAATGAATCTAATGGTATTTATTTGTTATTGTATATGTTAATATTTTTTGTTATAAGCTTTCTAAGAGTTTACAAAACTTGACTTTGACCAATGCTAATACGCGGACTTAAATAAAAATGGAGGGAGTACACATTTTTTTTCTTAGTTTGTAGTGAACTAATCATTTGTTGAAATTGTGAATTAAATATATTAGGCTACTGACTTCAAATGTAATGGTCTATACAATTCAATAGTTACAATCATTGTCAAATTCCATGATGTATACAAGGTCTATAGTACTTCACGACATGCTCAAACTCACATAATCCTAGTCAAATGAGAATCTAAATGCATTTCATAGTTATTACTTTGTAGGATGCAACAAAACTAACCATAACTCTACATCAGCTATTATAGAAGCAACATTTCGAACATATCCCAATGTGTGAATGAAACATGTAGAGAGAGCTTGCGAAGATGGAGCAGATAGGGCGGGAAAGATTGTATGTATGTGGACGAGAGAGTAGGAGACAAACCTAATGAGACACAGAGAGAGATAGAGAGAGAAAGAGAGAGGAAGAAGTTAGGTCTATGAGAAAGATGGAGACATGTAATATACGTGAGATGCGTGTGCATCCGGATTCTGTATACATGGAAGGAGAAGAGACAACAGGTTTGATGAGAGAGCTGGAAAAACATGGACGAGAGGGGAAGGATCTCGTGGGTTGAGGGATTGATAATTTTGTGCGGGGGGGAGAGGGATTGGTAATTTTGTGCAAGAGAGAGAGATAGGGTGGGGAGAGGAGTCAGTCAGCCGTCATCACATCATCCGGCTTCCAAATGGCCCCGCATTCCCTAGCGCGGTGTGGTCGCCGTCTTCGATCTCCTCGATGCCCTCTTTGAAGATTGTGGTGTTGTGCATGCTGGGGTGCAAAGAAGCACAAGCGAGAGTGGTCGCCATATAACCTTGGATGGGGATGAATTGTGTGCTTGGGGGAGGGTGTGTGTGTGTTGTGCTGTGTGTGTGTGTGTGTGTCAGATATTGAGAGAAAACAAACCTCAGGAGAGAAATGGGTATTCACGAAGAGATTGTGCGGGCCTTGAGGTGGGCAGGGGCCGGGTGAGGGTGTCAAAATGTGCGTGTTGATGCATGTGTTACATGCGGTCGTGCGAGGGACGGATGAATCGCGAGAGATGGTTTGTTGTGTTACGGATGCTCCTCTATCTCTCTCTCTCTCACACACACACACACAAGTAAACTAGAAGACCGTTCTCTCATGTATACACAACGTATCGGCATCTGTCTATGTATCACCCATGCATGATCATTTGCACATTCACACCTCTCTATGTCTCTATCACACACACACCGTCTCCACATTGCCCTTCCGCCACAGCACACATATGGACACATACACACGTTCTCTCTCAGTCACACACACAAAATCAGTATTAAAAAAACTAGGGCGCACCTAAAATGTCCAGATCCAAATAAACACGAACTGGAGCTAAATTCAAATGTATGGAAATATTGTAGCGTCAAGAACTTTTCCAGGAAAAAAAGTTGAGTAATATTCGGGGATTGTTTTCACACAAACAAAAAGGTTCGGTGGATGTCCTTCGAGCGCGACACGGTGACGCACCGTTCGATCGACCGCACGGCCGCGGTTCACGTGCTTGCACAGGATTCCGTATCATGGTTGTGGTACTAACTTATAAAAGCGTTGCCTAAGTCTAATGTTTACGTGTACTAGTACGGTTTTCTTTTAAGTTTGACCAACCCTATATAAAACTAAAGTAAGCTCCCATACGCACACTCATCAATATGCCGCCGCCGCCGTTGCGCATGCCGGCGCCCGCCTGCTCCGGCCAACAATTTCTCGCCCATCACCATCATGTCGCGGCCATCCCTGTGCCATGAAGCCGAAGGCTCGCCCACTCACGTCGTCTACAGTCCCTCCTCGCGACGCGGCCGCGCTGTGAAGCACGCTAGCAGCTGGTGGAGCCGCGTCTATGCACGCAGCATACGAAGAGGAGGACAAGCGCGTGCTCCAGCACGCCAGCAAGGAGGAACTAGCATGTCATTGTTGTCTCCAGCATGCACTTACCAACACTTTTGTAATGAATGTAAGTGACATTGACATATAGGTGATGTTTTTCCGAACATTTTGGTATCTTATTTGCATTTTTCTGATTTAGTATGAATTAGTTATGAAGTTTTCAAAGTGACGGTTAAACGGCCAAAGAGAAAAAGCACCAGACAACTAAAGTGGGTTGGACAGAACCACTGGCTTTTGGAAATTAGGGGCAATCCCGCGTGCATGGTGGCTATCACGGCGGAAGCCGGTCACGCGTGGGTCGAGCCCGCAACCGGGTGCGAACGCGGATTCTACCTTCGAGACCTTGAATGCCACGTGGATCCCACAATCTGAAGGAGCAATTTGGGTCAGTCGACTCTTGTGAGCCGTTTGATGCAACATGGATGGCTAGAAGGGCTTCTCCACCTCTTCTAACGTCTTATTCCTTCGCTCAGTCGAACTTCTTTCACAAATCGACTGACCCAAATTATACTACTAGTAGGAACGTATTAAGTACAGTAGGAACACGAAGATACGAGTAGTAGTACCAACTACAAGAAGAACAGTAGTAAGACATAGTACTAGTACTACTGTATGTACTAAAGAGTTCAAATAATGAGAAAGAACATAAACATAATTCTATTGGGGCCTCAGCACAACACACCCTTGAAAATAAACTAAGCAACTAGTCCGCTTGACACTGCAGTAGAACCAGCATGAGCGACGGCACTCCCACCTACTCGGAGTCCGAGTCCATGTCCTCGACTTCGTCCTCGTCCCTCTTCCTCGTCCTCTTCGCCGATGCTTCTTTGCTTGAACCGGACACTGGGCTCTACTTCTTCATCCAACCCTTGTAGATATTTAAACAAAGGTAGGCATCCATTGCTGCGTACAGGATGTGATCTTCATCTAATGTCTTCGACTCCCATGCATGATGAAACTCGTGATGATGTTTCTTAAGTTTAGTGTAAGAAGGATCAATCATGGCTGCTGCCAGGGTCAGAATTGAAGGCTGAGAGGAGGACACCAGGCTTGCCTTCTAGAGATCGAAGGGATGGCCTACAACGAGACCTATTCGACGCAGGACATCCCTGTCGTTCCTAAAGTCTACAGTAACGAATGTCACTCTTTCGTCCTTGAGGAAGTTCTTAAAATCCTGGCACTCAATGTCGGCAGAACATCCCTGTCGTTCCTAAAGTCTACAGTTATGTACGCAAACCTAGATCACGGCGGGCTTCTTCCTCTCTGCCCCCTTTAGAATCTTCTCTCTTTCCAGGACTGTGGTGTACTCAACATCTAGCCCAGCGACCCACTCATCCGTTGAACTGTTGAACATGCGTAGGAAGCGAGCAAGCCATGCTTTCACCATCGCGGATCCACGTGTGTAGATGACGATGAACTCATCGCCGGTGATGGCTCTAACCTGGTACTCAGCGGTGACCATGGAGATTTGGGAGGCCATGGATTTTGGAGGAGGGTTAGGAGAAGTTGAACTGTTGTACCCCGCAAAAAAAACTGGGAGCAAACTAATGTGAAAGGACGGGATGACTGGGAACGAACTGTTGTAAGGTAGAAGACGGGGACGAGTAGGGCGTGCGAACAGTGTGGGGTTGCGCTTGCCCAGTGGATAAACGGTTGCAAGCCCCCAAAGAGTTCTCGAGAACTATGCGGGACCCACTAGGTGTCATGTCTACTAGACCCATATCGTAGGCCTGACGTTATAGCTTCTGCCTGTTCGCGCACCATGCCGGCGCGTGGATGTAACTTCACTTAATTCCGTTAACCGTCGCGCCTCCCACGACCTTCGCCTCACTCGCGCGGTCGTGCCCTTTGAGACTTCGACCGGCTATAAATGAGCAATTTGTTTTGCCTACTCCGCATGCATGATACTCCCACTGGTCCTTTTTACTTCCGTCAACCGTTTGCAAAGTGTTATAATGAGTATAAGAACTACATTTTATAATGAGTATAAAAATATTGATTTGACATTGTGAATGTTGATACATTTTTCTATAAGTTTGGTCAAAGTAGAGGTACATTGACTTCAGACAAAACTTAAATGCACAATGTAGACTAGTTCCTCCATCTAGGTGCGTGCCATGTCCTATCTGGTCATCACAACAAGGTTATCTATTAGAGTACTACTACCTCCCTTCTAGTTTAAAGGGCTTGATTCAAAAAATTCAGTTACTCTTACCAAGATAGAGGCGGTGGAATAGTTTTTGTAGTCTGCAAAAGTACTCAACTAATGCTGTCGTTCTTAACAAAAAAAATTGTTTACCAATGCATGCATGAACACTAGTTACTCTAACCCCCCTCTCTTCTTTAATTCTTTGCCACATCAGCATGTTTGCTATTCCCGTGTGCATGATACCAGCTAAGATACCACCATTATGGCCAGCCTTAATCATCACATGCAATAATTTAGTGCACCTTAAAAATATGAACATCTGTGGGGCGTGTATGTTTTTAATGACTTGAGACTATACCTAGCCCGGCATGCAAGATGACTTATTATGCACCGTTCCCCATACCTGCAAGAAGCCCGTTCGTCTCCAAATCTTTTCCTCTCCATGTGTGAATACAGTATGCCTGCCAGACTCTCCTTCTCCCTCCGGCGGTCCCACCACTCCACCCCGTGTGGAAAAAATCTACATGCATGACTCTCCTCCCGCCCACGCTCCTCCAATTCGTTGTGACCAGCAATATTTCCACCACTTCCCTCCCATGTAATTTACTCCAACAAATATGCCCACGTAGCTGTTACGTTAATCATGCAACATATCTTTTGGGACGCTGCTTTAGTTACTAAACTGCAGGTGCATTGGGTCACTGACATATGGGCCCAACAAGGGTCTAGCCCACATGTCAGTGACGCAACTGGACCTGCAGTTAAGTCAATGCTGCTCAGTCCATATCTTACATAGGTGTACCATTGCTCGCTATAAATACTGCGCCTCCCATGGCATTCGGAAGAACGCTCACGTTCATCGCTATGTCCTCCCCCTCCCTCTCACGTCGACAACCATGGCATCGCCCCTCCCAAGCCCTAGGCGCCCTCGCTGCACCGCCTGGACGGTCACACGTCGCCATTCCGTTCCTCGCCTCCACTAGTTGAGGAGGACGCATCAGCGTTCCACTCCTCGCCGTGACGCGTCGAGGTGGACGCGTCGCGTTCCCAATCTCGCCAGCATGCACGTCGGAGGACGCATCGGCTCCCTGCTACGAGGAGAACACCGCGCCGCCCGCCGAGCCCCCCCACAGCCTTGAGGAGCTTTGGAAAGAAATGGATGTCACCATGTAGGAGGCTTTGCCGCCGGCAGAGCACGCCAAAATAGAGGCGGAGAAGAAGGCCGAGGAAGAGAAGCGCGACGCGAGGCAAGCTTCCTGGCAGTTCTATGTCAAATCCGAGAGAGTCAGGCAATTGGCTCTTTGGCAGAAGGCTCGTGCAAGGGCCGTGAGGGTGGCAGAGGACGCCTGTGCCAAAGCCCTGAATGCAGTCGGGCCCAAGCGCCTCATCTACGCTTGGCGATACGTGGACCGGGTTCACGCTTCTAGCGAGGAGGAGTACCTGCTAGCGCCGGATCACCACACCAGTGAGATCGCGCTCACCCATCGACAAGCCGCCAATCGGCACCTCATGAGTTGCGAGGCTGAGGAAGAGGTGTCGTGTCGGCGCGCTGGGAAACAACCGCGCACCAGGGCACTCATGGCGCGCCGCAAGCGCTCCTGCGAGCGCCGTGACTTTTAGTAGGAGTATAATTTAGTTTCGTAAGGTGATCTCATTAGTTTTGGGACACAAATGATAAATCCCGAACGTTTGGGAATTATTAGCGTCCTTAATTAAGTATGTAAGAGGGAAAGTTTGGAAACCTTGTGTATCCGTACGCATTTTGTAAGTAGGTGCATACAGCACAAACTTTAGTACTATATACTATCGCACTACACATCTCTCTCTATATATGCTTGCAGACTGTGCTACTCCCTCCGTCCAGGTGAATAAGTTATCTTTGGTTGTGCAACGTGACCAAGAAGGAGGGAAGACTTTATACACCTAGACGGAGGGAGTACCACTATTACTTATGTACGGGCAAAAGCATGTTTTAACATTACGATGCGGTTTTTGTAAAAGTAGAAAAACAACACTAGTCAAGCTTGTGAAACGATTCAATGCAAAGCAAATGCAAAAATGCTCGTTTGATTGTTCACTTTTAGCTTCCTTCTCTGTGGTTATTTCTCTGTCGTACTTTGTACAGAGTATCTCACTGGTCGGAAAGGCATGCAAATTCCCAAACCGCTTCCTACACCATGTATCGAATTTTTTGCCTAACAAGTTGTGTCGTGCAATTGGAATTCCAACTTGAGTACTAGTACTACTAGTAGGAGTACCTGGGGCTAGTTCGTTTAGACTTCTAGATTAGTAGTAATCCCATTACTACTAGCTCCGTCCTAGTTTATTGGTCCCCATTGTAATCTCTGTCAAATTTTGATCATAAATTTAACTAATGAAATGTTTGTGATGTCACATGCACTAACATTTTATCAGTTAAATCTTTGGTTAAAATTTACCACAAATTACCATGGTGACGAATAAACCATGACGGAGGTACTCCCTCCATTTTTTGTATACAAGGCCACTACAAAAATACATTTTGCATCTATACAAGGCCACCAACAGTAATCGAGACAAATATTAATGATGTTTCCTCGTACTAGTAACTCATGGCTTAATTACTAGCATGCATGTAGTGGATGATAATGACAAACTCATCTACTTCCTCTCTCACGGCCACTCAATTTCTTCTAATGTGCATGCACCCTATTAATTAACTCGGTAAACGAGAAAATAAGTTGACTTGTAAAGCACACATTGATTTTTATCTTGGTACCTGTAATTTGAGTTTGTGGCCTTGTATATAAAAATGAAGGGAGTACTAGTAGTAGTTTAGAAGCCCAAATAAAAGAGTGAGGCGCCTTAATGTTACTCTCCACTGTGACTAGTCTTATGGGAAAAGCTGGGGAAGAGACGGCTTATTTTTTAAGCCGCCAAAAGAACTGGCCCTAGGAGTAGTAGCTAGGGATATGATAACCCACAAGTATAGGGGATCGCAACAGTTTTCGATAAGTAAGAGTGTCGAACCCAATGAGGAGCTAAAGGTAGAACAAATATTCCCTCAAGTTCTATCGACCACCGATACAACTCTACGCATGCTTGACGTTCGCTTTACCTAGAACAAGTATGAAACTAGAAGTACTTTGTAGGTGTGATGTGATAGGTTTGCAAGATAATAAAGAGCATGTAAACAAAAACTAGGGGCTGTTTAGATAAATATGCAAAATAAGTAAATATAGAGAGTGTGGAAAAGTGGTGGCAGGAGTTGTGGAATTGTCCCTAAGGCAACTGACTATGTTACTAGACCGGTAATCACTATTGCAATTCTATTTGAGGGAGAGGCATAAGCTAACATACTTTCTCTATTTGGATCATATGCACTTATGATTGGAACTCTAGCAAGCATCCTCAACTACTAAAGACTCATTAAGGTAAAACCCAACCATAGCATTAAATCATCAAGTCCCCTTTTCTCCCATACGTAAACAACCTACTTACTCGGGTCTGTGCTTCTGTCACTCACGCCACCCACCATAAGCAAATCATAAACATATTGCAAACCCTACAGCGGGAATCCCTCACGCTTGGGCGACACGGAGAGCACCATAGGACAGCACCAATAATAAAACATACAACTCAAACCAATCATAGCAATTCATCAATCACCGATAGGACAACGAAAATCTACTCAGACATCGTAGGATGGCAACACATCATTGGATAATAATATGAAGCATAAAGCATCATGTTCAAGTAAAGAGTACAGCGGGATGCGGGAGAGTGGACCGCTGGATATAGAAGGGGGAAGGTGATCGAGATGTTGGTGAAGATGACGGCGGTGTTGGTGAAGATCGCGGTGATGATGATGGCCCCCGGCAGCGCTCCGGCGCCACCGGAAGCAAGGGGGAGAGAGGCCCCCTTCTTATTCTTCTTCCTTGACCTCCTCCCTAGATAGGAGAAGGGTTTCCCCTCTGGTACTTGGCTCCCATGGCTTGGGAGGGCCGAGAGCCCCTCTGAGATTGGATCTATCTCTCTGTTTCTGCGTTCTCTCTGTTTCCTGATTCTACCCCTTCACTGTTTCCTTTATATCTGGAGATCCGTAACTCCGATTGGGGTGAATCTTTCGCCCAGATCTTTCTCATAAAATTAGCTTTCTTGCACCAAAAGAAGAGCGTCAACCGCCTTATGGGTGGACCACGAGGTTCAGGGGCGCGCCTGGAGGGGTAGGGCGCGCCCCCCTACCTCGTGACCACCCCGGACACAATTTCGCGTTGATTTCACTTCCCAAAAATCATGAATATTCCAAAAAAAATCTCCGTCCATTTTTATCCTGTTTGGACTCCGTTTGATATTGGGTTTCTGCGAAACAAAAAACATGCAACAGACAGGAACTGGCACTGGGCACTGGATCAATATGTTAGTCCCAAAAATAATATAAAAAGTTGCCAAAAGTATATGAAAGTTGAATAATATTGGCATGGAACAATCAAAAATTATAGATACGATGGAGACGTATCAGCATCCCCAAGCTTAATTCCTGCTCGTCCTCGAGTAGGTAAATGATAAAAAGATAATTTTTGATGTGGAATGCTACCTAGCATAATCCTGATCATATGTCTAATCATGGCATGAATATTAAGACACAAGTGATTCAAAGCAATAGTCTATCATTTGACATAAAAACAATAATACTTCGAGCGTACCAATAAAGCAATCATGTCTTTTCAAAACAACATGGCCAAAGAAAGTTATCCCTACAAAATCATATAGTCTAGCTGTTGCTCTATCTTCATCACACAAAGTATTTAATCATGCACAACCCCGATGACAAGCCAAGCAATTGTTTCATACTTTAATGATCTCAAACTTTTTTAATTTTCACGCAATACATGAGCGTGAGCCATGGACATAGTACTATAGGTGGAATAGAATATGATGGTGGGGTTATGTGGAGAAGACAAAAAAGGAGAAAGTCTCACATCGACTAGGCGTATCAACGGAGTATGGAGATGCCCATCAATAGATATCAATGTGAGTGAGTAGGGATTGCCATGCAACGGATGCACTAGAGCTATAAGTGTATGAAAGCTCAAACTCAAACTAAGTGGGTGTGCATCCAACTTGCTTGCTCATGAAGACCTCGGGCATTTGAGGAAGCCCATCATCGAAATATACAAGCCAAGTTCTATAATGAAAATTCCCACTAGTATATGAAAGTGAAAGCATAGGAGGCTCTCTCTATGAATAACATGGTGCTACTCTAAAGCACAAGTGTGGTAAAAGGATAGTAACATTGCCCCTTCTCTCTTTTTCTCTCATTTTTTTATTTTTTATTTTTTGGTGGGCTTCTTTGGCCTCTTTTTTTATATTTGGGCTTCTTTGGCCTCTTTTATTTTTCATAAAGTTCGGAGTCTCATCCCGACTTGTGGGGGAATCATAGTCTCCATCATCCTTTCCTCACTGGGGCAATGCTCTAATAATGATGATCATCACACTTTTATTTACTTACAACTCAATATCTAGAACAAAGATATGACTATATATGAATGCCTCTGGTGGTGTACCGGGATGTGCAATGATCTAGCATAGCAATGACATCAAAAAACGGACAAGCTATGAAAACATCATGCTAACTATCTTACGATCATGCAAAGCAATATGACAATGAATGCTCAAGTCATGAATATGATGATGATGGAAGTTGCATGGCAATATATCTCGGAATGGCTATGGAAATGACATGATAGGTAGGTATGGTGGCTGTTTTGAGGAAGATATAATGAGGCTTATGTGTGACAGAGCGTATCATATCACGGGGTTTGGATGCACCGGCGAAGTTTGCACCGACTCTCGAGGTGAGAAAGGGCAATGCACGGTACTGAAGAGGCTAGCAATGATGGAAGGGTGAGAGTGCGTATAATCCATGGACTCAACATTAGTCATAAAGAACTCATATACTTATTGCAAAAATCTACAAGCCATTGAAAACAAAGTACTACGCGCATGCTCCTAGGGGGATAGATTGGTAGGAAAAGACCATTGCTCGTCCCCGACCGCCACTCATAAGGAAGACAATCAATAAATAAAATTGTGCTCCAACTTCATCACTAAGCGGTTCACCATACGTGCATGCTACGGGAATCACAAACCTCAACACAAGTGTCTCTGCAATCCACAACCACCCACTAGCATGACTCTAATATCACCATCTTTATATCGCAAAACTATTGCAAGGAATCAAACATATCATATTCAGCGATCTACAAGTTTAAGTAGGATTTTATGACTAACCATGTGAATGACCAATTCCTGTCATCTCTCTAAATTGATATAAGTGAAGCAAGAGAGTTTAATTATTTCTACAAAAGATGTGCCCATGCTCTAACAATTATAAGTGAAGCAAAAGAGCATTCTAGAAATGGCGGTTTTCTATGTGAAGAGAAACAGGCAATCCAAACTTCAAATGATATAAGTGAAGCACATGAAGCATTCTATAAAGCCATACTCAAAAGATTTAAGTGAAGTGCAATGAGCATTCTATAAATCGACCAAGGACTATCTCATACCAGCATGGTGCAAAAAAATCTAATTGCAAAAGACGCTCCAAGACTTGCACATAATGCGTGAACGAAACTAATCCGAAACATACCGATACTTCTTGAAGAAAAAGGGGATGCCTCCCCAGCATCCCCAAGCTTAGATGCTTGAGTCTCCTTGAATATTTACTTGGGGTGCCTCGGGCATCCCCAAGCTTGAGCTCTTGCCTCTCTTCCTTTTCCTCATATCGAGACCTCCTCGATTAGACACTTCATCCACACAAAACTTCAACAGAAAACTCGGTAAGATCCGTTAGTATAATAAAGCAAATCACCACTCTAAGTACTGTAGAAAACCAATTCATATTTTGTTTTTGCATTGTGTCTACTGTAATATAGCTTTTTCATGGCTTAATCCACAGATATAAATTGATAGATTCATCAAAACAAGCAAACTATACATCAAAAACAGATTCTGTCAAAAACAGAACAGTCTGTAGAAATCTGAAAATCCACAATATTTCTGTTATCTCAAAAATTATACCAGAATTAGGAAAAATAAAAAAGTTTTACAGCAAGACAGTGCAGAAGGAATCAGAACCATTTGACTTTCCAGTTAAAAATGTAAAACCGCGCACTACAGCCAAAGTTTCTGTCCTGCACCGTACAAACCAACAAGCATTGTAAACATCCTAAAGGCAAACCTAGGCACATTATTTTTATAATACAACGGAATTGTACAAGGGGATAATTATTTTTGTTGAAAAGTTTCTGTAATCAAGATTCACAAAGTTTCCGTGAGCATGAACAAAGTTCAAGGCGAGCTCCCACTTCAACAATGCTTGTCTTTCTCACTTTCACTTTCATTTTTGAAAAGTTTTTAGGTTCCCCTATTATTTTTGTGTTTTAAACTATATGAAAGCACTCAATAGAAATAAATGACTCTCTAAATCTTCCAGGTTGTCCCCTGGCAGCGCTTTCTTTAAAGCCATTAATCTAGGCATTTCTATCATATGGGAAACATAGAGAGGTGGAGGTATAGTTCCTCTCTCATAATAATTGCAAGTAGGAGCAGCAAGCACATGCATATTACATTCATCAAAATCATCATGTGCAATGGTAAAAGGCAACCCATCAATATAATCCTTAATAAGCACAAACTTCTCCGATAAAGTGTAGTAGGGAGAATTCAAAAAGATAATAGGACTATCATTCGTGGGTGCAATAGCAACAATTTCATGTTTAACATAAGGAACTATAGCAAGTTCATCTCCATAAGCATAATTCATATTGGCATCTTGGCCACAAGCATAGCAAGCATCATCAAAAAGGGATATTTCAAAAGAATCGTAGGGATCATAACAGTCATCATAGCAATCATCCTTCGGTAAGCACGAAGGGGAATTAAACAATGTATGAGTTGAAGAGTTACTCTCATTAGAAGGTGGGCACGGGTGATCAATCCGCTCTTCCTCCTTTTGTTCTTCGCTCTCCTCATCATCTTTTTCATCCAATGAGCTCACAATTTCATCAACTTCTTCTTCCATAGCTTCCTACTAAATATTATTCTCTTCTTGCACAGCAGAGAACTCCTCGATAAATTGTTTAACATAGGCATTAGAAGCATAATTCTCATAACAATATTCAAGTATGGCAAAATTTTCAGATTTGTGAAAAGTAGCATCATATGTTTCAATCAAAGAAGCAATTTCATAACCACCCTTAAAAGCAACAAATTCTTCAATTTGTTGAACACCATAGTAATTGTAAACACCCTTAGCATACGAAGATATAATTCCATTATCACCAAAATCACATTGATAGGAAAGGTGTTTCTTAGGGTTTTCAGAACAACAAGTAACATCATATATTTCACATAAATTCCAAGCATAGCATAGAAAAAATTGAATTTGACCCCATAATAATTTCCCTTTTTCAGATATACGGTGTCGCACATAACAAGCATGCTCATCTAAAGATTTGCCCTCAACTAAACTAGTGGGGGTTTCAGCACGAGCACATAGGGATCGAAGATGATCCAAGTAAAAAGCTTCAGTAGTGTGATAGATTTTGAGTGGTTCTTCAACCATTGGAGCAGTAGGTACAACTAATTTTTTTGGTATTTTGTGTTTCCTACCCATAACTAAAGATAGAAAACAACTAAGAATAGCAAATAAAAATTACTTAGTGATAAAGCAAACAACCACACACGAGAATATTCACCCCACGCTATGACTCCCCGGCAACGGCGCTAGAAAAAGGTCTTGATAACCCACAAGTATAGGGCATCGCAACAGTTTTCGATAAGTAAGAGTGTCGAACCCAACGAGGAGCTAAAGGTAGAACAAATATTCCCTCAAGTTCTATCGACCACCGATACAACTCTACGCATGCTTGACGTCCTCTTTACCTAGAACAAGTATGAAACTAGAAGTACTTTGTAGGTGTGATAGGATAGGTTTGCAAGACAATAAAGAGCATGTAAACATAAACTAGGGGCTGTTTAGATAAAGATGCAAAATAAGTAAATATAGCGAGTGTGGAAAAGTGGTGGCAGGAGTTGTGGAATTGTCCCTAGGCAACTGACTATGTTACTAGACCGGTAATCACTATTGCAATTCTATTTGAGGGAGAGGCATAAGCTAACATACTTTCTCTACTTGGATCATATGCACTTATGATTGGAACTCTAGCAAGCATCCATAACTACTAAAGATTCATTAAGGTAAAACCCAACCATAGCATTAAAGCATCAAGTCCCCTTTTATCCCATACGTAAACAACCTACTTACTCGGGTCCGTGCTTCTGTCACTCACGCCACCCACCATAAGCAAATCATAAACATATTGCAAACCCTGCAGCGGGAATCCCTCACACTTGCGCGACACGGAGAGCACCATAGGACAACACCAATAATAAAACATACAACTCAAACCAATCATAGCAATTCATCAATCACTGATAGGACAACGAAAATCTACTCAGACATCATAGGATGGCAACACATCATTGGATAATAATATGAAGCATAAAGCACCATGTTCAAGTAGAGGGTACAGAGGGATGCGGGAGAGTGGACCACTGGATATAGAAGGGGGAAGGTAATGGAGATGTTGGTGACGATGACGACAGTGTTGGTGAAGATTGCGGTGATGATGATGGCCCCCGGCAGCGCTCCGACGCCACCGGAAGCAAGGGGGAGAGAGGCCCCCTTCTTCTTATTCTTCTTCCTTGACCTCCTCCCTAGATAGGAGAAGGGTTTCCCCTCTGGTCCTTGGCTCCCATGGCTTGGGAGGGGCGAGAGCCCCTCCGAGATTGGATCTATCTCTCTGTTTCTGTGTTCTCTGCGTTTCCTGATTCTACCCCTTCACCGTTTCCTTTATATCTGGAGATCCGTAATTCCGATTGGGGTGAATCTTTCGCCCAGATATTTCTTATAAAATTAGCTTTCTTGCGCCAAAATAAGAGCGTCAACCGCCTTAGGGGTGGACCACGAGGGTCAGGGGAGCGCCTAGGGGGGTAGGGCGTGCCCCCCTACCTCGTGTCCACCCCGGACACTGTTTCGCGTTGATTTCACTTCTCAAAAATCATAAATATTCCAAAAAAAATCTCCGTCCGTTTTTATCCCTTTTGGACTCCGTTTGATATTGGGTTTCTGCGAAACAAAAAACATGCCACAGACAGGAACTGGCACTGGGCACTGGATCAATATGTTAGTCCCAAAAATAATATAAAAAGTTGCCAAAAGTATATGAAAGTTGAATAATATTGGCATGAAACAATCAAAAATTATAGATACGATGGAGACATATCAGGATACTAGGAGTAGTAGCTAGGGATCAAGTGTGCGAGATGAACAAGAGAAAGTAAATGCAGAGAGATGAAATGCAAAAAAGACGGAGGGATATGATGGTTGCTTGTCCGTTTATTTTACCAGGCCACTTATTACTGGCGGTGGTTGGGTTTTGTGATATGACGGCTTTACTGTCGCGCCACGAGCGGGGTGAGACTCCCAGGCAGCACCGCCCTCTACAGTTGTACTACATCGGTCATGGTTTATTGGTCCCCCATTGAATTTGACTGAAGATTTAACTGACAAAATGTTAGTGCATGTCAACAAAAACTATATCATTGGATTCGTATTTGAACATAGTTTTCAATGATATAATTTTAGATGACATGCATCAGCATTTATCGTACTATATATAATGTTAGTTCAATTTTTGGTCGTACTAATCTATAGTAGTAAGGTGCCTGTGCGATGCACGGAAGAGTGAAACGCATTGATCGGGGAGTTGTTTATTTTGACAAAGGATGTGGGGGTCATCTTATGTGTAACGGGTATCGATAGGTTTCTTCGGATATTATTTCATCTCTAGAGCTCACAAACATCCGGGTGAAATAGATAGAAAGGTATCTTTTGCAAACAAAAGTGTTCAACTGTTCAACCTGCATCCAAAACTTGTGAAGAAATAACACTTACTGTGCCTTGAAAGAAATGATCTTTAAGAAGTATAGTTTTTGAGTATCGATTGTTATACATGTTGGCTACAGATGACATGGCACTTTCTTGTAGTCAACCGTTGGCTATACTATTAAGTACTAACCATGCCCTTATACACCTAGACGGAGGGATAAAATCAGGATGACTTGGAAGGGGCAGAGGAGATGTAAGAAATGGTTCGTAGTAAGTCTTTCACCAGTACTGTAGTAAAAGTTCATACATGGAAGATTCTAGACTAAACCATAAACGGATACACTTTTATTCATGTGCGACACTCCAATAGAACAATCATGCATGGAAGTCTCCACATGCTTAAACAGTGGATTACATTGAGCGAAGACTAATGATCAACATTTAACTTGATAATTCCTAAGTCCATGTGAACCTCCTTGGAGTCCCCATGCACCGCGTTGGCGAATAAATAAGACCATGGGTTCTCCATGCCCACATCGGCAGGAAGGTCCCAGCTCCGCAGAGTCCAAGTCAGTTCGATGTAGCCGGTGTCGACGCCCATGTGACCCGGAGGGGTAGTAACACTGAGCATGCACCCGTACATCGGCCTCGTGTCATTGTCAGCATCAGTAGCGTCGCCCCTAACGCACACTACAAAGACGGGGCGGCGACCTGCACGGGCCTCACCGGTGCCCACGATCTAGAGGAAGATTGTCGGTGTCAAAACCGGCGGATCTCGGGTAGGGGGTCCCGAACTGTGTGTCTAGGCAGATGGTAACAGGATACAAGGGACACGATGTTTTACCCAGGTTCGGGCCCTCTTGATGGAGGTAAAACCCTACGTCCTGCTCGATTAATATTGATGATGTGTGTTACAAGAGTGGATCTACCACGAGATCAAGGAGGCTAAACCCTAGAAGCTAGCCTATGGTATGATTGTTGTTCGTCCTATGGACTAAAGCCATCCAGTTTATATAGACACCGGAGAGGGCTAGGGTTACACAGAGTCGGTTACAATGGTAGGAGATCTACATATCCGTATCGCCAAGCTTGCCTTCCACGCCAAGGAAAGTCCCATCCGGACACGGGACGAAGTCTTCAATCTTCTATCTTCATAGTCTTGGAGTCCGGCCGATGATGATAGTTCGGCTATCCGGACACCCCCTAGTCCGGAACTCCCTCAGTAGCCCCTGAACCAGGCTTCAATGACGACGAGTCCGGCGCGCATGTTGTCTTCGGTATTGCAAGGCGGGTTCTTCCTCCGAATAATTTATAGAAGATTGTGAACACCAGGATAGTGTCCGGCTCTGCAAAAATAAATTCCACGTACCACCGTAGAGAGAATAATATTACACAAGCTCAATCTTCTGACGTATTTGGTGGCGTGACGTCATACCACTACCAAGCCTTCACTCAAATTGTGTTTATTGTTCCACCTCAGCGCGTTTAGCGAAGCGGTTTCCTTGGCACGCCTTGTCGAAGCAGAGATCGCGTTCCCCTTATTCCGGGATTCCCATCAATACGGATGTGGGTAACCCAACCGTGCCATTGATTGTGACGCTTGGGAGATAAGCGAGTTTTACCAGGCTGGTGGGGACACATGTTTTTGTCCGCCCATATAAGGGGATAAAGATCCAACCCTTTTACCTGCGCCTTCTTCCTCCTTGGCTTATTGATCTCCGCAAACTCGAGCTCCAGTGCCCAAGTCCGCACTTCTTACCTCAACCTTCTCCAACTATGTCCGGAGCAGGAGGAAAGTGGATGGCCTCCTCCGTCATGGAGGGGCAGATCCAGAAGCTGCGGGACGCCGGATATTTGTCCAGCAACATCGCGCACCGGTTCCCGATGAGGGAGAGCTCATTCCCACCCCAAGCCCCATGAGAGGGTAGTATTTCTTCCCCATTTCCTCCGCGGACTGGGCTTCCCACTTCATCCCTTTGTCCGGGGGCTCATGTTCTACTACGGCCTAGATTTCCATGATCTGGCCCCGAATTTCATCCTCAACATCTCGGCGTTTATCGTCGTGTGCGAAGCCTTCCTCTGCATCCAGCCCCACTTCGGCTTGTGGCTCAAGACCTTTAGAGTCAAGCCGAAGGTTGTGAAGGGCAGCCAAGCGGAGTGCGGAGGCGCCATGGTGGGCAGGATGTCCCACGTTACTTGGCTAGAGGGCACTTTCGTGGAAACCATTAAGGGGTGGCAACCGGGGTGGTTCTACATCACCGAGCCGCGTGACCCTAATTGGGCAGCGGCCCCCGAATTCAGATCTGGCATCCCTACACGGCTCACCTCCTGGAAAGAGAGTGACCGGATCTGGGATGATTCAGAGGAGCAGACCGGACTCCAAGCCTGCATCCAAAAGCTGGTGGACAAGAAGCTCAAGCTTGTCAACGTAGTACAGGTCATGCTCATCCGCCGGATTCTCCCGTGCCAACGACGGGGCTTGAACATGTGGGAGTTCGATCTGGCGCAGCACCAGACTCTGAGCGGGCTCTTTGACACTACGTACGAAGATGTCTGGAAGGTGCTGTTCAAGGGCGCCGAGGCTCCCGCATCCGCTACCGAAGATCGCGGATTCTGCTCGCAGCGTCCAGCTGACGAGGTAAGTGATTTTGCCACTTGTTTTCCATAGTTTGACTCTATACGGGATCTAAACTCCCTTTACCTTTAACAGGACTGGCTGGCGAAGGCCGAACGGACTATCTGTCCGGCCCCATTGCCAGAGGACCCAGCGGATGCCCGCCTAACGGGGCTGCTGGCTCCAGCACCCCACGTGGTGCCGGAGAAGAAGGCCAAGAAGAAGGCCACGGGGACTCAGAAGAGCTCCCGTTTTCAGGTGCTCTCGGATGATGAATCCGAGGCTGACTCCTCCCACCAAGGCGAGGAGGAGAAGAAGAAAGCCTCTCCCCCAGCGGGGGGAGGGAAGAAAAGGAAGGCCTCCCCAACAAGGGAGTCCGAAGGGTCCAAGAAGGGAAAAACTCTTCCCCCGGACTGCTCCGCCAACGCCAGTGACGACGACGAGGACTGGCCTCCAAGGGCCAAGCCCCTAGCGAGATCGTAAGTATCCGGTCTCCCGAATAACTTCATGGTTTTTCCTTTGCGCCACATAATGTCTTTCTAATGCCGCATACAACCCTGCAGTCCGCCCAAGGATGATCTTCCCGCTTCGTCGAGCGGGTCCTTAGGTGCGTCGGATATGGATTCTCTTCCGACTGCCTCCACCACCCGTGACGCGGACGAAGCCGAGGTGGGATCCCAGGAAGGGACCCACCAGGAGGAGGAGGCCCCGGAGGTGTCGCAGGACAACCTCCCGGACTTTGCACCGGACTCGGCCCCGGAACCCACAGTGGCTCCGGAGTTCGGTGGGAGACCCCTTCGTAAGAAGGGCAAGACCGTGACGCCGGCAGCCTCCGTCCAACCGGAGGCGCCGGATAACTTGCTGGAGGCGCTCAATGGCACCTCCATTGAAGAGGAGCACCGCACTGTTATGAGTGCGGTGATTCAGAAGGTTCAGCTCGCCAAGAGCGGGCTGACCGAAGCCTGCAGCAGCCTTCTAACAGGCTTTGAGGTAAGAATTTCGATATATATAAGAAGGTACCACATAGACAGTAGCCCCTGATGCTCGGTTCGGTGTTCAGAAAGAAAAGCCGGACTGAGGATCTAAAAAGATATACGCAGGAGTCATAAAATATATGTCAATACGGGATTGCAGGCTGCGCTGCTGACCTCTGCCGCACTGACTGCGGAGGTCAATACTTTGAAGGAAAGCCTCGAGCGGTCCGAGAACGAGCCCGGCCGTGCCAAGAAGCAGCTCGAGGACAAGGAAGGTGAGTAACACCTTTATTAAAATTGTACCTTACAGAAAAGGATTTCGGTTGCAAAAAGAATGACAAGGATAACGTGGGTATTGCAGGGGCCACTAACGAGGTGGCGACCCTGAAAGAGGTGGTGGCCGCGGCCGAACGCAATGCGGCTGCGGAGCGCACCGAGCGAGAGAAGCAGGAGGCACGGGTGGCGGAGGTACAGCAAGAGCTCCAGGATCTCGTGAAAAAACAGGAGAGCCTGGAGCGTGACTCGAAGACTCGAGAGTCTGAGCTTGCAACGGCTCTTGAGAGTGCCAAAGCCGCTAAGGCCGAAGCCTACAAGGCCCTCCAGGAGATCGAGGCGGTGAAGAAAATAGCAGCGGGTAAGGCATTTTTCATGCAAAGTAAGCATGTGAGTGTTAATTACCTGTTGCTTACCCGAATTCAGAGCTCTCCAGGAGCGTTCGCAGATCTTCCTCGCAGCGTGTTCGATGCTGCCGCGTTCTACTGGGCCGAGGAGGGGAGCTCGACGGAGAAGGTCTTCTGGTCTCAGTATGCTGAGGCCAGACATCCGGTGCCCCTTAGCGACCAACTGAAGCAGTTGGTCGAGCTCCACAAGGCGGCCGAACAGGCCACAAAGGACCTCATAGTTCGGCTGTGGCCTAAGGAGGCCATGCCTGGGAGCTACTTCGGCCTGGTGCGGTGGCTGGTGGATGCGTGCTCGTGGGTTGAAGTCATCAAGCACTCCGCCTGTATTGAAGGTGCCCCTCGGGCGCTTGCCCGCGCAAAGGTGCACTGGGGCAAGATGGATGCCCAGAAACTCCTGACGGACCCGCCACCAGAGGGCAAGGAGCATCGCACGCCCGAGATGTATTATAAGAGTGTGCTAAAGGGCGCCCGCACTATTGCGAGTGAGTGCTCCAAAGATGTAATTTTTGAGTAGACTCGCATTTTGTTATCCTGTGCACTGAAAACTTAGTTCATATGCGCTAAGCAACACTTGTTAATTTAAAATATTACCTTCTGTGCGGCTGTTTATCAAATCTGAGAGATGGCAAGTCGTCGGCTTCAGCCCCCATGCCACGAGTGCTGGGGTGTTCGGGATAAACTTGAGCACTCTTGTTCCCATTTTTGGGTCCATCTAGGGAGGCGCTCAACACAGCAAACAAGGCAACCGGACTTATAATGCTTGAACACTCTCACTTAGCCATAGAATTCTATAATTTTAAATTTCGGCGAAGCCCCTAGTCTTTGGAAGGCCGAATTTGGGGCGCTATCCACGCCTGGGCCGGACAAGATCCGGCTCCTCGCTCTAAGCGGCATAAGACTTTAAGGACTCGCAAAAAACCTCTCGAACAGCGACCGGCTCTCGCCTCATCATGACGGTCAGTTTTAGCTTTCTCCACTGAGGCGTTAACCCAGCTCAACTGGGGCGCAATCGCAGTGGTTCTCCCAGTGCTACCTTAGCCGATACAATGGAACGTAAGGTACCAAAACATGGGAGCCGGGCAAACCCAACTATTGACCCAAGACATGATTCGCAGCCGATGCATATAATGCTATAAGTTCGGGGTGCCGCACTTGTGAAAGTGTTCGGACTTATATCACCATGATGCAGGAAACATAAGCCCCTGGTGTGTTTTAACCGTACCAAAGTGTACGGATGCAACATGTCGTAAATGAACATATGTATAAAAAATAAATGCAATTATAAGCAAAATGGTGATGCATTGTTTTATTCAAGAAGTGCTGCCATGAATGCAGAACAATACAAATAGTGCGATAAGCAAGGGATGGGACTGTTAAACATGTCCCCCTCCAGGGGTAGGCTGCGGAGTGGTGTATAAAACAGATTTAATGCTCGTAATGGAGACCACCTGGATATTCATTGTAGCCTTTATCCTTTCCTGGCTGTTGCATCATGAGTTCGGCAGGTCTGCTGCCGGACAGGGCCTCTGACGAACGGAGTCCTGTGGGTAAAAAATAAAAAGGAAAAAGAAAAAAAGAACGACACACTTCAAAGCCCCTGGTGTGGCTGAGCCGCAGTCTGGGCTTATCGTGGTCGTGCCCCTCTCCCCATGCCCATGGTATCTTTAGGGCGTAATGGTGTACGCGAAGGACCTGTTTTGACATTTTACAGGGGCTGGGGTTGGGGCCGCACTGCTACGCGTGCTCGGAACGTGCCAGGTGGTCTTGTTGTAGGTTACTCCGGGCGCGCTTAGCTGTGTCCGGCCGCTTAACGGCCGGACTCGAGAATTGCCTTAAGAGGCTGCATTGTACTTCTGCCGCGAGAGCCGCTGTATGTTCCTCCGTTCGGAGAGAATGTTCAGTGTTTCCGTTGACCGTGATGACTCCTCGAGGGCCTGGCATCTTGAGCTTGAGGTATGTGTAGTGCGGCACCGCGTTGAACTTTGCAAACGCGGTTCGTCCGAGCAGGGCATGATAGCCGCTGCGGAACGGAACTATGTCGAAGATTAACTCCTCGCTTCGGAAGTTATCCGGGGATCCGAAGACCACTTCCAGTGTGACTGAGCCTGTACAATTGGCTTCTACACCTAGTATGACGCCTTTAAAGGTCGTCTTGGTAGGTTTAATCCTTGAGGGGTCTATGCCCATTTTGCGCACTGTATCCTGATAAAGCAGGTTTAGGCTGCTGCCGCCGTCCATCAGGACTCTGGTGAGGTGAAATCCATCGACGATTGGGTCTAGGACCAATGCGGCGAATCCGCCGTGGCGGATGCTGGTGGGGTGGTCCCTTCGGTCAAAAGTGATCCGGTAGGAGGACCATGGATTGAACTTCGGGGCAACTGGCTCCATCGCGTATACATCCCTGAGTGCACGCTTCCGCTCCCTTTTGGGTATGTGCGTTGCGTATATCATGTTCACCGTCCGCACCTGTGGGGGAAAACCCTTCTGTCCTCTATGGTTCGGCAGTCGGGTCTCTTACTCGTCATCGCTATGCAGCCCCTTGTCATTGTGTTCGGCAATTAACTTGCCCGCCTGCTTGAATACCCAACAGTCCCTGTTGGTGTGGTTGGCTGGTTTTTCGGGGGTGCCGTGTATCTGGCACGAGCGATCGAGTTTTCGGTCTAAATTGGACAGACCCAGAGTAGTTCTTTTGAATGGCTTTTTCCGCTGACCGGGTTTAGAGCCTCTGAATCCGGCATTGACTGTCGTATCCTCACTATTGTCGCCGTTGATGCGGCATTTGTTTTTGTTACGACGCGACCTGCCATTTCGGTCCTTGAAATCCGGACTGCCAGAATTTTTGCTGAGGTTGTTGCTGCGTGCTAGCCAGCTATCCTCACCCGCGCAGAAGCGGGTCATGAGTGATGTGAGGGCTTCCATGGATTTCGGCTTTTCCTGTCCCAGGTGCCGGGCAAGCCACTCGTCGCGGATGTTATGCTTGAAGGCCGCGAGGGCCTCCGCATCCGGACAGTCGACGATTTGGTTTTTCTTGGTTAAGAACTGTGTCCAGAATTGTCTGGCCGATTCGTCTGGCTGCTGAATGATGTGGCTTAGGTCATCAGCGTCTGGTGGTCGCACATATGTGCCTTGGAAGTTATCGAGGAATGCGGCTTCCAGGTCTTCCCAACTCCCAATTGACTCTGCTGGCAAGCTGTTAAGCCAATGCCGGGCTGGTCCTTTAAGCTTGAGGGGAGATATTTGATGGCGTGAAGATCGTCACCGCGGGCCATGTGGATATGAAGAAGATAGTCTTCGATCCAAACCGCGGGGTCTGTTGTGCCATCGTAAGATTTGATATTCACGGGTTTAAACCCTTCGGGGATTTGATGATCCATTAGTTCATCTGTGAAGCATAGTGGGTGTGCGGCGCCTCTATACTGGGCGATATCACGATGGAGCTCAAAAGAGCTTTATCTGTTTTGTTTGGCCCGGCCAGACTTACTGTGTCCGGCGCGACGGTTGTCATCACGTACCGTGGGGCGCCCACGCGATCCATAGATCGATCTTGATTGTCTTGCCTTATCCTCCAATATATCTCGCAAGTCCGGAGTGTTCCCCTGTGGCCTTGTGATTTTCGAGCGATGCCGGGGTACGGGTCTAGTGAAGGGCCTAGAGGCCTCTCTGTTGCGACCATGGGGTGGTCGGTCAGCCGTATTGTCTCCTGGTGATGCGGGTTCATATGCTTCCTCCTCTAATCGGGGGAGCAGCTTGCGTTTAGGGTAGCTTTTGGAGGGGCGTTCGAGCTCATGCTCTTCGGCCGCGAGGACTTCAGTCCATCTGTCGGCTAGCAGATCTTGATCAGCTCTAAGCTGCTGCTGCTTTTTCTTGAGGCTGTTCGCCATGGCCATAAGCCTACATTTAAAACGCTCTTGTTCGACGGGATTCTCAGGCACGACGAATTCATCGTCGTCGAGGCTTGACTCATCTCCGGAGGGAGGCATATAATCCTCTACCTCTTCTTCTGCCGCTCTCTCATGAGGGCTGGCGTCTCCGTCCTCCTGCGCTAGATCTTGCTGGAGTGGGTTGTCTTCGGCACTGTCCAGTGTATTATTATCTCCGGTGCCGGAATCTTCATTCTTGCTGTGGCGGGATTTAGAGCGGCGCCGCTGACGCCGGCGCTTGGGCTGTTTCTTGGAGGGGTCATCCTCCATTGTTCCTTCGCCATTCCCATCCTTTGGGATATCCACCATGTATATGTCATATGATGAGGTGGCTCTCCAGTGCCCGGTGGGCGCTGGTTCTTGTTCGTCTCCGGCATCGTCGTCCATACTGTCGATGTCTTCGGAGTCGTAGTCTAGCATGTTGGTTAGATCGTCTACAGCGGCTACCAAGTGGGTGGTGGGTGGGCTTTGAATTTCTTTGTCGTCCACATCCTAACCGTCCTGACCGCAGTCCGGCCAGGGCTCTCCCGATAACGAGAGATACTTTAGCGAACTCAAGATGTCGCCGAAAGGTGAGTGTTGAAAGATGTCCGCTGCCGTGAACTCCATGATCGGCGCCCAATCGGATTCGATCGGAGGGGCGCGGGAGGTTCGGAGTCCGGCAAGGAGTCCGCCACCTCGGAGTCACGAGCTTCATGAGGGAAAAGGTCATTGTTCGGCTCTATCACCGTAGAGGTTGCAGCCCACGAGGCGGTGTCTAGCCATCCATCCTCGACCTGCGCAGCTGGCTCCGAATTGATGATCGGAGCGGGTTCGAGTGCGGCCTCTAGGGTACTATCCGGCTGCAGAGCTAAATCATGCTTTCCGTGACAGTGCGGCACGCTCGGCTGTGGCTCAAATCCATCGAGGATCAAGTCCCCGCAGATGTTAGCCGTGAAGTTCAAACTTCCAAATCTGACCTGACGGCCAGGGGCGTAGCTTTCGATCTGCTCCAGTTGGCCAAGCGAATTGGCACGCAGTGCGAAGCCACCGAATATGAAGATCTGTCCGGGGAGAAAGGTCTCACCCTGGACTGCGTCGTTGATGATGGTCGAAGAAGCCATCGAGCCTATCGGTGACGACACAGAGGAACTCTTAATGAAAGCACCAATGTCGGTGTCAAAACCGGCGGATCTCGGGTAGGGGGTCCCGAACTGTGCGTCTAGGCGGATGGTAACAGGAGACAAGGGACACGATGTTTTACCCAGGTTCGGGCCCTCTTGATGGAGGTAAAACCCTACGTCCTGCTCGATTAATATTGATGATGTGTGTTACAAGAGTGGATCTACCATGAGATCAAGGAGGCTAAACCCTAGAAGCTAGCCTATGGTATGATTGTTGTTCGTCCTATGGACTAAAGCCATCCGGTTTATATAGACACCGGAGAGGGCTAGGGTTACATAGAGTCGGTTACAATGGTAGGAGATCTACATATCTGTATCGCCAAGCTTGCCTTCCACGCCAAGGAAAGTCCCATCCGGACATGGGACGAAGTCTTCAATCTTCTATCTTCATAGTCTTGGAGTCCGGCCGATGATGATAGTTCGGCTATCCGGACACCCCCTAGTCCGGAACTCCCTCAAAGACGCTGACGTCCTCCTCCGAGACTAGCAGGCGGTGGTGATCCTCCAGCGACTCCGGCATGGTGAACGGGTAGCACGTCTCGTACTTGATGTTCTCCACCAAGGGCCAGTAGTGACCGCTGCACGCATCCGTGAGGTGATGCACCATGTCCACCGGCGAGCCCCAAAATGGCATCAGGCACTCATAGCAGTAGACGAAGGGCTCCTTGGAGGCATCGACCAGGCCGTCCATGAAACGGGAGTGGCTGTAGGGGACGTTGCGCCAGTTGAATATATGAGAAAGTTACTATGGAATTTAATCCGAATAAGCACAAAATAAATCATGATGGCTATAACAGAGATGAAACTAATCATGTGGACTAGCATAGTAGTAGGATACAGAGTAGAAACATGAATTCTACCACGATTTCAAACAGGAAGGACAGAAACACATATGGTGCAACGGGAGCAGCACCATTGGCGTTGAGGTTGCCGCCCATGTCATTGAGGTAGAGGTTGCCGAGGTCGGGAAGAAGTCGTCATCGGTGAAGTCGTGGCTGCCAGCAGTCGCGAGAGTGCACTCCCCAAATTTCAACAGCGCCCGCCGAACGGAGCGCAGGAGGGAGTGGATGTAGGGGACGTTGCGGCCGCTGAATGGAGCGCAGGAGTAGCACATGAAGCAGTAGATGGTGTCGTTACTAGTACTCCCTAGTCCCTACTCTTATAGAAAACCGAGTTGGTGATGATGGTGTGCCTGCCATCTTGTAATATAGACCGTCCGATCTATATCTGATGGATAGAAAGCCAACTATGACAATTTTACAAAAGATACCCGCACCTCTCTCCACATTTACAGATAAGGCCTTGCCTCGTTCATCCTTATCTCCCACAACCTCGTGCTCCTCCCTAAGTCTCTATCTCTACTCTTATCTCAATGTCTACTACTCTTCTTTGTTTTTTATAACAAATCGGATAGTACTGCACCGTCCGCTGCACGTCCGGCTGAACACGCCTCCTCGCCTCCATCATCACCAACTGAGTCTTTTATAGGAGTAGGAGTAGAGAAAAAACCGAGTTGGTGATGATGGTGTGCCGTGCAATGCACGGGCATCTTGCTATTTTTTTGCATATAATTCCAAACACCACGTAGACACAGCCTTTGACCATTTTACAACTATGTTACTATCATTGTTTTTTTTGACAGGATGTTAGTATCATTGTTAGTGGTCAGCCGGTGCAAGTTATTGCCCCGGGTGTTTTAACCTTTTTTTTAGTAATGATATCTGGCGATTGTTCGGCACGAGCTCAATCCTGGCGAATCCCATGTAACCGTCAGATTTCCATCCGACGGTGGCATGTTTTTAAGCCATACACAAGTACTATAACTATGTCGCGGGCGTTTGCAACTGCCATGTCTCCCAGGGAACGTTTGCTGGGGATTGGAGTTAGCACGGTTCGTAGTCGTTCCACGCTCGGGCATTGAAGTTTGTAACTATTTTACATTAGAATATACTAGTCCTCCGGTGCTAGTAGTAGAGCAGAGTCCTACTCTACTACTCTACTCAAGCAAGCTAGGGCATAGTAGTAGGTACTATAGGGAGTACCAGTACTGTGATCACTCAAGAAAGTTGTCTGGCATCGATATGACCCTACACTGCTGGTATGTGTCTCGTAAGTCAAGCGGCATGCCGTAGTCATCATCACCTGTCCACTTCCCGCAGCACATATTCGCCTCTCCATCTTTGTCCGCACATAATCTCGTCCAATCTTCCATCCCCGCTAAGGCGCCTCTCCCCTCGTCCCAAACCCAAGCACTAACAATGGCAGAACCGAGCAGCGTATGTCGAAAGAGTAGCTGGAATTCTCTCTCCACAGAGGTAATGAAGCTCATTGTTTTGCGTGTGGACAATCTCAGTACCATGCCGCTTGCCGCATGCTCATCGGGGCTATATTGTTTACTCAAAGCCCTCGGGCCGGAGCTTTTTAAGCCAGCTCCTTGCTTGCTGATGTCGCCTGATCTTCAGAAACAGCATGTCACGCAGCATAATGATCGTAGGGTGGCGAGCATCAACCCCCTTGACTGCGATCCGATCCCCGTCACCCTAAACTACATTAACGGTATGTACTGGGTCGGCATGAACACGTCTTGGATGGTGCTCATCGACGGTCGCGGCAGCTGGATGCTCGTGGAGGTCTACACCGGGCGATTGATCCCCTTTCCTTCGATTAACACTACACTGCTTTGGCACGGAGGCCCAGAATACTCGGAATCTTACAGTAGCCCACATGATACCAAGTTTGATTTGCTCAAGGTTGTAATCTGCCAAGTGCCGACAAGATCTGCGAATTATAAAGACTTTAGGCTAATTGTGTTATTCAACCGCGGTCTCGCCTATCTGACAGGTCACTGCGGTAAGTGGATAAATCTGCACGTCCATCGCAGGATCATACATCCTCCATGGTTCTCTGATGCCATTGAACACAAAGGCTTCATTTACACTATCGACTCCTTCTATGGCTGGACGTATTGCTGGCATACTCCAGTCATCACTACAAATGGCTATTACAGCAGTATGTTACTTTCCTATGATATCATGATGGCTTGCTTATATTACTGTCAACATTTACTGAAAAAATATCATGCTCATAACATGTTGTTCTTAAGATTGACTACATCAAGAGCCCTTTTTTATTTGACTCCAACTTGATATGATGTTGTAGGCCGCCTGGTGTCCCCGCCCTTCCTAATCCCATAACCTTTCAAAGAAAAGCGGCATGGCAGTTGCAGGTGGTTCCTGGCTCGATCAGACGACGGCGAACGACTGATGATCGTTCGCACATACTGAACGTGTTGTTTCGCGGAATATAATCACAGTCACTGCAGGGTCTTTGAGCAGGATCCCAGCTTCTATGGGCCTTCTGGAATTTTTGATTGGAGGCTGGTAAGTAGCCTTGGTACACGCTCTTTGTTTGTCGGACTGAATTATCCGATTAACCAAGAGATAACCGACAGCAAGGATCATGATGGCAGCACGGTTTCGTTCATCAGGCAAAACTGTGTGTACACAGCATACCATGCGTCTCCGCATGCACCATACCCTAATATGTGCCGCCATGCTCTGCAGCCCAAATTAGGAGAGAGGGTCGCAAGTATCAGACTTCGACCTGCTGGCTGGAGTTTCCCCCGTCAGGCACCCATCTGGTTCAAGCCGTCAGCCAATCTCCACAGCTTAATAAATAGTAACGTCTAACTGAGCCAGTTAGTTAGATGCGTGCACTTGGTGTAGTAGGATCTTTATTTAGTTTGATGCATACACTTGTTCTTTTTTGGTAGCCCCTTTTGTAATAATGGCGGATGTTTGGTTTGGAAGAGAGAGTTGCGTCTTCACTCTTTTGACCTGCTTACTACTTCTCTTGCACCCCAGCCCTGGTTGCTGCTGCTGTTTTGAATGTACAATCAGTAGTATATTTCGTCTGTTGGTTGAATAAATGTGTTGTTAGACCGACAAACACAATGTTTTGGAAGTCGTTGCATGGTTCGATCCTTAGTGCCCCATACAGTACGTAACACATACTATTTTTTGTATGGAACACATTTTCCACTTGTTGATAACATGCAGCCCACTGATGAAGGCCCAATAGAGGAGCCCATAATTAACTGGAGGGGAGGCTCTCACATGAATCCGGCCCAGGTACATGCTCATGGTCCCCTAAACATAAATAAGTAAATAAATAAATAAAGCTAAATGCTCATGCACCAGTTCTTTAAATTCATGATTTAACAGGAGGATATTATTTCCTATGATAGTGTTGTTACATTAAGTCGATATTATTCTTAGGCAAAGATAGCGACCAGTCTTCTTTCTCCCAGCATTTTCTTCCTGCAACCAGCGGACCCATGCAAATCGTAGTCAACGTCGTAAATAGTTCCGGTCCATTTTTATTTTTCAATAAGATTGTCCAATCCACCCCATTACATTGGCGACAGCACTTTATCCTCCGACTTGGTGCGCTCGCCGCGGCGCCGCCGTCCGGCCCTATCAAAATAGTTTTTTTCAAATGGTCCCTGTCAACATAGTGAATCGGGAGAGAACTGTAATTGTGAGTATGACAGTACGGACCCACCAGGTCCACTCCCGAACACAAGCAAGCGCCTCTTTTACTACTCAGATCCACCCGTCGTTTTTTTACTCTAATCCACCCTGCTGATATCTAGGACCCACATCATTTTTAACGTATAGTCAATTAACAACAGAATTGCACAACTTTTTTTTGAGTAGTAATTCGGAGGAGCAGGTTATAAACTAGATCGGTCTCTGTGGCCCGTCTAACAACATGACCAGCCCAATAGGTTTTTCTTTGGGAAAATAGGTAGCCCAGTATTTCTTTTTGAAGAATACCACAGCTAGGCCTATTTGTTTTCTTCGACTTACTGGGCTGCAAATCTTTCAAGACGAGGAGGGATGCATTCCGGCCCGGCCAAAGAGCATGGTCAGTGTCTGTTAAAACTAATATCAAAGGGGTTGAAAATTCCAAAAAAAATAGCAAATGGGATATTAGTTTCTTTTTTTGTTTTTGTTGTTCACTGATATTTTATAGTATTTCATTGGATTTAACATGACATAGTACTAATTAATTTTTAAATTTGTTTTAGTATGACTACTAATTTTTGGATTAAGAATAGTTTGTTCCCAGAAAAAATTTACGAATTTTCAAAATTTCGCACATATTTAGTTAATTTTTTTAACCCTGGTACTGACCAGAAAATGGGCAGCAATTCTAAAAATGGAAAACGGGCTGCAATAAATTCCATATGAATTAGAAAATGAGTGAAAATTATAAAAATAATAGCAAATGGGCTATACACGCCACATATTTCGAGGCTGACTTGTTTACGCAAGGCTTTGTGAGTCAACACACGATTCTAGCAGCAGTGACTATTTGATGTCCATCGAATGGTCGACGTGTTTCTTCAATCTCTGATCTTCCTGCTCCAACCGCCTAAACTAGCACCGGCGGGACTGCCTGCTACCTCCTCTTGTGGCCCGCTGTGATGTCGCGTAGGCTTCCCCGGCCCACCCTACTCCCTCCGCTGGCCTGGCCGCACGCAATCAACTGCCTCCTTATTATGCGAAAAAGAATGATTCCTCCCACTGGCATCTGGGGTGCACCGGTTGGGAGGCTGACCTATGGGCCTACTAAGTTGATGCGTACGCAGGGCTTGTCAACTTAGTTAACAAACGACTGTAGTAGCAGTAACCTTTGGATTTGAATTGAACGGTCATACTGCTTCTTCAAGTGCTACTCTTCTTGCACCAGCCGCCCAAACTAGCGCCAGTGGCCGGCTGTGCTGCCGTTGAGGCCTCACCGCCCCTACTACTCCCACCGCTAGCCAGGCCCTGCGGCGACGACAGCCTCACACCGCAGCCGAACCAGTGAACCCTCGTACTCCTCTCCGTGTGGGCATCCACTATCGCGTCTTCCCCGGCTCCGCCGTCGTCCCCTTCCTAGGCCTCGCTGTCATCCACCGCCCTGGTGCTCTCGGCGCAGCGTGGTCAACGTGGTCATGGAACAACTTCCATCGGACGTGGACTGTACATGGAGAGGCTGATAGCTAGGTCCACGACCGCACACAAGGAAATGACTCCTTATTACATGTAAAATAATGATTCCTCCAGCTGACATCTAGGACCCACCGGAAGGGCCTCTGTATTTCGCGAAAAAAACGTTCCCCCCACTGACAGGTCGGACCCAGCAGCTATATCTTTGCACGCAAGGAAGTGCCTCCTTATTAAGCACACAAAAATGAACACCCCCTGCTAGCTGGGACCCACCATAGTGGGTGGCTGACTTGTGGACCTACTAAATTGATGGGGACGGAGGGCTTTGTCAACTTAGTCAATACTCTAGTGCCCATATGATGTCCATCCAATGGTCATAGTGCTTCTTGAACCTCTGGTCTTCTTGCTCCAGCCGCTCAAAGCAGCACCGGTCGTGCCGCATGCTCCTGCCTCCGTGGACGGTTGTGCTGCCACGGAGGCCTCACCGCCCACTACTATTCCCACTGCTGGCCAGGCCCTGCAATGACGGCAGCCTCACACCGCAGCCGAACCAATGAACCCTCGTACTCCTCTCCATGCGGGCCTCCACTGCCGCGTCTTCCCCGGCCCCACGTCATCCCCTTCCTAGGCCTCGCCGTCGTCCACCGCCCTGGTGCTCTCGGCGTGGCATGGTCAACGTGGTCAAGGAACGACTTCCATCAAACATGGACTGTACATGGAGAGGCTGACAGCTGGGTCCACGGCCACATCAAGGAAGTGCCTCCTTATTACGCGGAAAATAATGATTCATCCACCTAATAGCAGGGACCCATCCGACGGGCCACTGCATTTCACGAAAAAATGTTTCCCCCCTGACTGTTGGGACCCACCAGCTACATCTTCGCATGCAAGGAAGTACGTCCGAGCAAAAAAAACGATTCGCCCCCCTGACTGCTAGGACCCACCAGCTACACCTTCGCATGCAAGGAAGTGCCTGACAGTCGAGACCCACCTGGTTGAAGCGTATGTAGCATTGTCATTCTGGTCGCGAACGTGTACGTACATACTGGTCGATGTAGCGGCGCGCACGTGTCGTAGTAGAGGCACGCACGTAGCATGTACACGTACGTACATCGGCCAGTATGCAAGAAAGAAAATACGGCCACGTACGTACATACGGGCAGGGTCTCGAATGCCTACTCGTGCATACGTACGGCCAGGAACCGTGTACATAGCTGGGCCGGAACGGAGAAACAGCATCGTCGTCGTGTTCATGGGGAGCCAACCGGCTGGGTCGGAACGGAATGCGTCATCGTGTTCATCAAGAGGGCTTGGACGGAACAGGCGATGGAAACGAGGCCTAGCGTACCACAGAATGGAGGAAACAACCTTGTGTTCTACCGGCCACGTTCGAAACGGGATCCTGTTCATCGGGAGGGGTCTGGCATACCGCAAAACGGAGGAAACGGACTTGTGTTGGACCTCCTACTATCAAAACGGGGTCCTGTTGATTGGGAGGGGTGTGGCGTACCACAAAACGGAGGAAATGAACTTGTGTTGGAGCGCTACGGTCGAAACGGGGGTCCTATTCATCGGGAGGGGTGTGGCGTACCGCAAAACGGGACTCCACGGGATACTGTTCATCTCCACCGTCAACCTCCTCCAACCTCCACGGGCTACTGTTCATCCACCGTCGACCTCCTCCAGCCTCCACCTGCAACTCTTCATCCACGGGCTCATGTTCATCCAGCCTCCACTGTGCGCTACTCCACCGGCTACTTTTCAACCACCCCTCTCCACGGGCTCCTGTTCAACCACCCCTCCACGGACTACTATTCATCCACCCCTCCACAGGATACTGTTCATCTAGCCCTCCACGGGGTCATCCTGTTCATCCAGCCCTCCTCGGGGTCCTGTTCATCCAGCCCCAACTGGCTCGATCGACAGGGGTCCTGTTCATCCAAAGGCAACACCACGGGGTCCTGTTCATCCACCCCCACCGCTCACTGTTCATCCAACCACCCCACCCCACCCCCACCCTCCACCCCCCACGCAACGCTCACTGTTCATCCAGAGGCAACATCGATCGGCTTCAGTTAGCAGCAGTAGCGAAGGAATCGCTCGATCGGATTAAGTTATAGCCATCGATCGATCGCTCGGGTTCAGTAACGCGTAGCCTGCAGTGCAATCGCCCGGGTTCACTTAGAGCCCAACGCCTCGCTCGGGTTCAGTTAGATCACAATGCCTCGCACACGTGCGTACGTGTATGAGAGAAACGCGCATCACTCGGCCCCCGACCACCCACTGTAACCGAGAACTCGCTGAAATTTTCCTCGCCCTCACTTCTACCACGGTTTTTTCCATCATGGACGGCCCAAAGAATGTCATGCAGCTGCGTCTCCGGCCCGCCCAGGACAAAAAGCCCATTTTTTTGTCATGATTTTTTGTCAGAGAAGTAGGAGCCCACCACATCTATGATGATACCGGGTTTTGTCACAATTATCGTTCGGCCCAAAATGTCACGGATGTGTCTTTTTTTTAGTGTTACCTGTACACAGGCAGTCAGAGTCGCGCCCACGGCCACGCTTAAATAGGGCAGAGGCGGGAAGCCTAAGGCACGAGGCGATCAAGCAACGCCAAGACAGAAACACAAAGAGAAAGAGGGTGAGGTGGACTCCCCCGGCAAGACCCTTGTCGAGGCGGCCTCCGTGGCCTCGGCAAGAGCCTTGTCGGCGAAACTTGCCCAACACCAGCGAAGCGCGCGGCCCTTGATCCTGAGGTTTCCAACGTCATCAACGACATTGAAACCAAGGCTCGGGAGGGACCCCCATGGTGGCATGCAGATCTTTGTGAAGATCACCAACACACAAGATCAAATGAAGACCAGAAGACGAGACCTTCGGCAACATCCTTGCTGACCATGGTGCCATGGCAAGACCCTTACCGGGGCCCCCGGTAAGACCCTTGCCGAAGACAACAGTGAGGCCGTGGCCAGGCCCGCGCGCACCAAGACCCCACCGTCGTTTCCATGCAGCTGCCAGCCCAGCCAGCCAGGCGAGCACCTGCGTGGCGACGTGCGGTCCCGAGGCCAACTCAGCAAGCACCTGCGTGGTGGCATGCAGGTCTTCGTGAGGATGCTTCCACCATGTCACCTTAGCAGCCTGCAAGCCTACATGGCGCTGACCGCCTCGCTGGCTTGGGAGCGTGTCCAAGCAGGGCAAGGCGGCGATAAAGCAAGGGGGACACCTCAGGGGCACATTTCATGCATTTTGCCCCATAATAACAAGTGATAAGCTTGTACAATGTACCCTTTCCACCTCCTGTACGCCACTGTAGCGCCTCCTTCAACTATAAAAGGAGGCCCAAGGTGTACTGGAGAGGGATTCGGCTCTTTGGGCAAGTCACGCTCGATAGCTAGATCAAGATCACTAATATACACACTAAAGCAGGACTAGGTTATTACGCGATATCCGCGGCCCAAACCTGAGTAAACGACCTTTGTGCTGGCTCCTAGACCTACTCTTCTCTCAACCCCGCGCCCGCCGACCACAGTAGGGATTCTTGTGATCCCATAGGTGTCGTTTCCACCGACAGGCTGTGACTGCTCTCGTCCATTCAAAGTTGTTAGTGCCTCTAAGCAGTCTATAAAGTGGTAATGCTTTTCCCCTAATCTGGAGATGAAGCGGCTCAAAGCCACCATGCACCCTGCTAGCTTTTGGACCTGCTTTAAGTCTGTTGGTGTAGCCAATTGTGACAAGGATCAGATTTTAGCTGGGTTTGCTTCAATTCCTCTATGGGAGACAATGAACCCTAGTAGTTTTCTGGCTGGAACACCGAAGAAGCATTTTTCTGGATTGAGCGTATGTCATATGTTCGGAGGTTGTCAAATGTGAGGCGGAGATCATCCACCAATGATTCGACGTGTTTAGTCTTGATGACTACTCGTCCACATATGCTTCAACTGTTTTGCCGATTTGTTTTTCCAAGCACATTTGAATCATGCGTTGGTAAGTGGCACCAGTGTTTTTAAGCCCAATAGGCATAGCGTTGAAACAGATAGGCCCGTACAGGGTGATGAACACCGTTGAGGCCTAGTCGGACTCCTTCATTTTAATCTGATGGTATCCGGAGTAAGCATCGTGGAAACACAGTGAGTTGTGTCCCGTGGTTGGTCAATGATCTGGTCAATGCGGGGCAACGGGAAAGGGTCTTTAGGGCAAGCCTTATTGAGGTCATTTAAATCGACACAAGGGCGCCGATATTTATCCTTCTTCGGCACCATGACCAAGTTGGCTAGCCAATTCGGGTGTATGATTTCTCTGATGAACCCGGCCTCAAGTAATTTAGCTAGCTCCTCCCCCATAGCTTGTCGTTTGGGTTCGGAAAATCGGCGCAGTGTTTGCTTGACTAGTTTGAACCCTTTGATTATGTTGAGATTGTGTTCGGCCAGTCTACGTGGGATCCCAGGCATGTCCGAAGGGTGCCAGGTGAAGATATCCCAATTTCACGTAGGAACGCGCGTAAAGAGGTGTCTACTGTCGTATCCAGTTGTCCTGTGATGGACATTGTTTTATTAGGATCCGTGGGTGCACTAGAAATTTAACTATTTCATATGATGGCTTGAAAGAGGTGGATTTAGGTCTCTTGTCAGGTATTACATCATCCTTGTCCACTATGGATCGTAGGGTGGTTAGTGTCGGTGTCAAAATCGGCGGATCTCGGGTAGGGGGTCCCAAACTGTGTGTCTAAGGTTGGTGGTAATAGTAGACGGGGGACATGATGTTTACCCAGGTTCGGGCCTCTCTATGGAGGTAATACCCTACTTCCTGCTTGATTGATCTTGATGAATATGAGTATTACAAGAGTTGATCTACCACGAGATCGTAATGGCTAAAACCCTAGAGGTCTAGCATATATGATTATGTTTCTGCCCTACGGACTAAACCCTCCGGCTTATATAGACATCGGAGGGGACTAGGGTTATATAAAGTCGGTTATAGAGAAAGGAATCTTCATATCTGGTCACCAAGCTTGCCTTCCACGCCAAGGAGAGTCCCATCCGTACATAGGAGAGAGTCTTCGGTCTTGTATCTTCACAACCCATCAGTCCGGCCCATGTCAATAGTCCGGACGCCTGAGGACCCCTTAATCCAGTACTCCCTCAGTAGCCCTGAACCAAGCTCCAATGACGAGGTGTTCGGCGCGTAGATTGTCTTCGGCATTGCAAGGCGGGTTCCTCCTCCGAATACTCCAAAATAGTCCTCGAACACAAGAATTGTGTCCGGCTCTGCAAAACAAATTCCACACACAACCGCAGAGAGTATAATATTTCATGAGTTCAATCTGTTGATAACTTTTCATAGTGGGGCATCACGTCACTGCCCGGCCATTATTTCAGCCGTTTTTTAGCCTGCCGCTTCATATTTCGAGATGCGGTTCCATTGGCACGTCTTGTCAAAGCAGAATCCTGTCTCCTTATTGCGGGATTCTCATCAACACGGGCGTGGGCAACCCAACCATTCTGTTGGCATGATTCCTTGGGAATAGGCAGGTTTTAAGGCCTAGGAGGGGGTGTTTGATATTCATCGCCTTTATAAAGGGGCTAAGACCCGTCCTTTCTCCTGTAGGCCAAACCTTTCCTCAACCTCTCCCACCTCGAGTTCCAGCTCCCAAGGTTCAATTTAATCACTTCACGCTTCCCAATCATGTCTAGACCCAGCTCTCAAGGCCGATGGGTGGCTTGCTCTATCACAGAGGAGGATATCATGAAGCTCCGGGAGGCAAGATACCTGACCGTGGAAATCCCCCACAGGCTTCCTGCTCAAGGGCAGGTTATTCCTACTCCCATATCCGGCGAGAGGGTCGTATTCATCTCCCACTTCCTCCGAGGGTTAGGTTTCGCTCTTCATCCCTTCGTTTGAGGGCTCATCTTTTATTATGGGCTAGATTTTCACGATCTAGCTCCGGACTCCTTTCTTCATGTCTCGGCATTCATTATCACGTGCGAGGCCTTCCTCCGTATCCCCCCTCACTTCGGATTATGGCTCAAGACCTTCAATGTGAAGCCGAAGGTAGTCGACGGGAAACAGGCGGAGTGTGGCGGTGCAGCGGTGAGCAAACTCTCCAATACTACTTGGCCAAAGGGCTCCTTCACAGAAACTTCCGACATGTGGCAGCGGGAGTGGTTTTACATCACTAAACCCCGTGGTACTAGGTGGGCAGCTACACCTGCGTTCCGATCTGGCCCTCTGTTACAACTCACATCAAGGATTAATAAGGGGCTGGACTGGGGATCCATTGGTGAAGTGCAGACGTTGCAAAGCTGCATTTGGAGCCTCATTGAAAAGGACACCGGTCTCATCAACGTAATCCAAGTAATGTTGGTCCGTCGGGTCCTACTGTGCCAGCGATGGCCTCTCCGTATGTGGGAGTTCAATCCGGAAGGACCACGAACCCTTCAGCACTTCTCCGACACGACGCTCAAAGGAATGTGGAAATTATTCTTCAAAACACGAAAACAGTGGCTGGATACTACAGAGGACATCGGCCTTGACTGCAACCATCTGGATACCTCGGTAATCACTCAACCCTCGAACACAGCTTAGTTAAATTTCTCATAACAATATGCTGAGAAAACCATACTCGGACAGGGCTGGATAAAGAAGGCGGAGAGGATTAGGTGTTCGGCCCCTCTTCCCGAAGACTCAGCTGATCCGGTGTTAACAAGGATGCTGGCTCCGGCGCCATATCAAGTGCCAGCGGAGGAAGACAAGGAGGAGAGCAAAAAGGCCCACGGCCGCCCCCATTCTAGAGGTATGCCAGGCACCTCGTCCGGGGAGACTCGAACTCCCTCTTCCAAAGATGAAAGGGAAGGAGAAACTGACATCCCTTCTTCCCATGGGAAGAAGAGGATCGCCTCCGAAGACATGAAGATAAAGGCTTCTAAGCGAGGGAAGATATCCCTGTCAGGGGGTTCTGGTTCGGGAGGTGACGTTGACACGCAGTCCCTCCATAAAGATAGGCCCTTAGCTGAATCATAAGTGAACAAGGGTGTTCTAAACATATTCGTTCTTTCCTGGTTGCAAGGGTAACATTCAAGATATATGTTTGCAGTCCAGCATGCAGCCTTCCTCAACAGTCCTCCTCCTTAGGGGATCTTCTTCCGAAGATGATGGAGAGCGAGACGCCTCCACAGATCTCCCCGCCTGATACGTCTCCAACGTATCTATAATTTTTGATTGTTCCATGCTATTATATTACCCCTTTTGGATGTTTATGGGCTTTATTTTACACATTTATATCATTTTTGGGACTAACCTACTAACCGGAGGCCCAGCCCGTATTATTGTTTTTTTGCCTATTTTAGTATTTCGAAGAAAAGGAATATCAACCGGAGTCCAAACGGAATGAAACCTTTGGGAGCATGATTTTTGGAACGAACGTGATCTAGAGGACTTGGAGTACAAGTCAAGAAACATCCTAGGCCTCCACGAGATAGGAGGGCGCCCCCCCCTGTAGGGTGCACCCCTGTCTCGTGGGCCCCTAGGGCGTCCACCGACGTACTTCTTCCTCCTATATAAGCCTACGTACCCCAAAAGCGTCCAGGGGCAGGACAACACACAATTTCCACCATCGTAACCTTCTGTATCCGTGAGATCCCATCTTGGAGCCTTCGCCGGCACTCTGCCGGAGGGGGAATCGACCATGGAGGGCTTCTACATCAACATCCTTGCCTCTCCGATGAGTTGTGAGTAGTTTACCATAGACCTATGGGTCCATAGTTATTAGCTAGATGGCTTCTTCTCTCTTTTTGGATCTCAATACAATGTTCTCCCCCTCTCTTGTGGAGATGTATTCGATGTAATCTCTTTTTGCGGTGTGTTTGTCGAGATCCGATGAATTGTGGGTTTATCATCAGATTTATCTATGGATAATAATTGAATCTTCTCTGAATTCTTTTATGTATGATTGACTTATCTTTGCAAGTCTCTTCGAATTATCAGTTTGGTTTGGCCTACTAGATTGATCTTTCTTGCCATGGGAGAAGTGCTTAGCTTTGGGTTCAATCTTGCGGTGTCCTTACCCAGTGACAGAAAGGGTTGCAAGGCACGTATTGTATTTTTTCCATCGAGGATAACAAGATGGGGTGTATATCATATTGCTTGAGTTTATCCGTCTACATCATGTCATCTTGCTTAATGCATTACTCTGTTCTTATGAACTTAATACTCTAGATGCATGCTGGATAGCGGTCGATGTGTGGATTAATAGTAGTAGATGCAGGCAGGAGTCGGTCTACTTGTTATGGACGTGATGCCTATATACATGATCATGCCTAGATAACGTCATAATTATTCTCTTTTCTATCAATTGCTTGACAATAATTTGTTCACCCACCGTAATACTTATGCTCTCGAGAGAAGCCTCTAGTGAAACCTATGGCCCCCAGGTCTATCTCTTATCATATTTGCTTTCAATCTACTTTTATTTGCATCTTTATTTTCTGCATCTATATTATAAAATACAAAAAATATATTTATCTTATCATACTTTATCAGATCTCACTTTCGCAAGAGGCCGTGAAGGGATTGACAACCCCTTTGTCGCGTTGGTTGCGAGTTCTTTATTTGTTTGTGTAGGTTCGTGGGACTTTTTGAGGAGCCTCCTACTGAATTGATACCTTGGTTCTCAAAAACTGAGGGAAATACTTATGCTACTATTGCTGCATCACCCTCTCCTCTTCGAGGAAAACCAACGCAAGCTCAATATGTAGCAAGAAGGATTTCTGGCGCCGTTGCCAGGGAGGTCTTCGCTCAAGTCAAGACATACCAAGTACCCATCACAAACTTATCTCCCTCGCATTTACATTATTTGCCATTTGCCTCTCGTTTTTCTCTCCCCCACTTCACCCTTGCCGTTTTATTCGCCCTCTCTTTCCCAATCTTCTCCTCTCTTTTCCGCTTGCCTTTTTCTGTTTGCTTGTGTGTTGGATTACTTGTTGCCATGGCACAAGATATACCAAATTGTGTGATTTCTTGAACACCAATAATAATGATTTCCTTAGTACTCCAATTGCTCCTCTTAATGATGTTGAGTCTTGTGAAATCAATGCTTCCTTGCTGAATCTTGTTATGAAAGATCAATTCACCGGCCTTCCTAGTGAAGATGCCGCTACTCATCTAAACAACTTTGTTGATTTGTGTGATATGCAAAAGAAGAAAGATATGGGTAACAATATTGTCAAATTGAAGTTATTTATGTTTTCACTTAGAGATCGTGCTAAAGTTTGGTTTTCGTCTTTGCCTAAAAATAGTATTGATTCTTGGAACAAGTGCAAAGATGCTTTTATCTCTAAGTATTTTCCTCCCGCTAAGATCATCACTCTTAGGAACGATGTTATGAATTTTAAACAACTTGATCATGAGCATGTTTCCCAATCTTGGGAAAGAATGAGATTGATGCTTCGCAATTGCCCTACTCATGGTTTGAATTTATGGATGATCATACAAAAATTTTATGCCGGTTTGAACTTTGCTTCTAGAAATCTCTTAGATTCTGTCGCGTGAGGCACGTTTATGGAAATCATGTTAGGAGATGCTACAAAACTTCTTGATAATATTATAGCTAATTATTCTCAATGGCACACCGAAAGGTCTTCTAGTAAAAAAAGTGCATGCTATAGAAGAAATCAATGTTTTGAGTGGAAAGATGGATGAACTTATGAAATTGTTTGCTACTAAAAACACTCCTTTTGATCCCAATGATATGACTTTGTCTTCCTTGATTGAGAATAATAATGAATCTATGGATGTGAATTTTGTTGGTAGGAATAGTTTTGGAAACAATGCTTATAGAGGAAACTTTAATGCTAGACCGTTTCCTAGTAATTCCTCTAATAATTATGGAAATTCATACAATAATTCTTATGGAAATGACAATAATATGCCCTCTGATTTCAAGAATAGTGTGAAAGAATTTATGATTTCTCAAAATAATTTTAATGCTTTGCTTGAAGAAAAATTGCTCAAAGTTGATGATTTGGCTAGGAACGTTGATAGACTTTCGCTTGATATTGATTCTGTTAAAATTAGATCTTATCCTCCTAAGCATGATATCAATGAGTCTCTCAAAGCAATGAGAATTTCCATTGATGAGTGTAAGGAAAGAACCGCTAGATTGCGTGCAAAAAAGATAGCTTAAAAGCGTGTTCTTCTAGTTTCTATGAAAATAATGATGAGGATCTTAAAGTTATTGATGCGTCTCCTATTAGATCTATGTTTTGCAATATGAATTTTGATGATTATGGGACTGATGATGAATCAACTTTGCCTAGAAGGCGTCCCAAGAATTCAGAGTTTTTTGATCTTGATGCTAATTTTGGTAAAAGTAAAATTGGAGAAGTCACAACTTTAAATAGCATTGAACCTACTATCTCAGATTTCAAGGAATTTGATTATGATAATTGTTCTTTAGAAGGTTGTATTTCCTTGTTGCAATCCGTTGTTAATTCTCCACATGCTTATAGTCAAAACAAAGCTTTTACCAAACATATTGTTGATGCCTTGATGCAATCTTTTGATGAAAAACTTAATTTGGAAGTTTCTATACCTAGAAAACTTAATGATGAGTGGGAACCTACTATAAAGATTAAAATCAAAGATTATGAGTGTTTTGCTTTGCGTGATTTGGGTGCTAGTGTTTCCATGATTTCGAAAACTTTATCTGATATTCTAGGTTTCCATGATCTTGATGATTGCTCGTTAAATTTGCACCTTGCGGATTCCACCATTAAAAAGCCAATGGGAAGGATCAATGATGTTCTTATTGTTGAAAATAGAAATTTGGTGCCCGTGGATTTTATCGTTCTTGATATAGATTGCAATCTTTCTTGCCCTATTATTCTTGGTAGACCTTTCCTTAGAACGATTGGCGCAATCATTGATATGAAGGAAGGGAATATTAGATTCCAATTTCCATTAAAGAAAGGCATGGAGCACTTTCCAAGAAAGAAAGTCAAATTACCTTATGAATCTATCATGCGGGCTACTTATGAATCAAGTGCCAAAGATGGCACTCGTTGGATCTATCTTTGCTTGTATTCCTAGCTAGGGGCGTTAAACGATAGCGCTAGTTGGTAGGCAACCCAATTTTCTTTGTGTTTTTTGTTTTTGTTCCTGTTTAGTGTTAAATTTTGTTTCTAATTTCTGTTTAGATGTGTTTTTAGCTTTAAATTAGTGTTTGTGCCAAGTAGAACCTATAGGATAAACTATGATGATAGTTGATTTGATTCTGCTGAAAAACAGAAACTTTGTGCTCACGAGAAAATATTCAATAAATCACAGAAACGTGCTTTTGCATTGATTCATTTTTATGATGATCAATAAACAAATTTTCCAGTACGTAAAATTTTTGTAGGAGTTTTAGAGGTCCATAAGTTTGCGTTAGTTACAGATTTCTACAGACTGTTCTGTTTTTGACAGATTCTGTTTTTCGTGTGTTGTTTGCTTATTTTGATGCATCTATGGCTAGTAAAATAGTTTATAAACCATAGATAAGTTGGAATACAGTAGGTTTAACACCAAAATAAATAAAGAATGAGTTCATTACAGTACCTTATGTGGTGGTTTTGTTTTCTTTCACTAACGGAGCTTATAAGATTTCTTGTTGAGTTTTGTGTTGTGAAGTTTTCAAGTTTTGGGTCAAGCTTTTATGGACTATGGAATAAGGAGTGGTAAGAGCCTAAGCTTGGGGATGCCCAACGAACCCCAAGATATTCAAGGATAGCCAAAAGCCTAAGCTTGGGGATGCCCCGGGAAGGCATCCCCTCTTTCGTCTTCGTTCATTGGTAACTTTACTTGGAGCTATATTTTTATTCGCCACATGATATGTGTTTTGCTTGGAGCATCATGTATTATATTATTCTTTTCTTTTTAGTTTACCACAATCATACTTGCTGTACACACCTTTTTTGAGAAGCCTATTTTATTAGAATTTGCTAGAATACTATATGTGCTTCACTTATATCTTTTGAGTTTGATAGTTTTTGCTCTAGTGCTTCACTTATATCTTTTAGAGCACGGTGGTGTCTTAATTTTGGAGAAATTGCTAGTCTCTCATGCTTCACTTTTATTATTTTTAGAGTCTTTTAGAACAGCATGGTATTTGCTTTGGTTACAAATTTGGCCCTAGAATGATGAGCATCCAAGTTGGGTATAATAAAAACTATCATAGAAATTGAATTGGATGCTATGATCAATTTGTTGCTTGATAATTGTTTTGAGATATAAAGGTAGTAATGTTAGGGTCATGCTAGTGGATAATTATGAAATTGAGAAACTTTTGTTGAAGTTGGCATGTCCCGTAGCATGCACGTATGGTAAAAGTTGTGTGACAAATTTGTTGCATGAGGTGCTCTTTTGATTGTCTTCCTTATGAGTGGCAGTCGGGGACGAGCGATGGAATTTTTTCCTACCAATCTATCCCTCTTGGGGCATGCGTAGTAGTACTTTGCTTCGAGGGCCAAGTAGACTTTTGCAATAAGTATATGAGTTCTTTATGACTAATGTGAGTCCATGGATATACGCACACTCATCCTTCCACTTTGCTAGCTTTTCTTATTACCACTCAACTCTCGCCGGTATTGAACCCATTATTTACCTTCCTCAAAACCGCCACCATACCTACCTATTATGGCATTTCCATAGCTATTCTGAGATATAACGCCATGCAACTTTCCACCGTTCCGTTTATTATGACACGTTTCATCATTGTCATATTGCTCTTTCCATGATCACGTAGTTGACATCGTATTTGTGGCAAAGCCACCTTCGTAATTTTCATACATGTCGCTCTTGATTCATTGCATATCCTGGTACACCGCCGGAGGCATTCACATAGAGTCATATCTTGTTCTAGGTTTGAGTTGTAATTTTTGAGTTGTAAATCCATAAAAGTGTGATGATCTTCATTATTAGAGCATTGTCCTAGTGAGGAAAGGATGATGAAGACTATGATTCCCCCACAAGTCGGGATGAGACTTCGGAGTTTATAAAAATAAAAGAGGCCAAAGAAGCCCACCAAAAAGAAAAAAAAAGAAGAGAAAAAAGGAAAAGAAAAAAAGAAAAAAAGGAAAAGAGAAAAAAATTTAGAGAAAAAGAGAGAAGGGACAATTGCTACTATCTCTTTTTCCACACTTGTGCTTCCTCAAAATGCTCTAGGTCTTCGTGAGCAAGCAAGTTGGATGCACACCCACTTAGTTTCTTTTGTTGAGCTTTCATATATTTATAGCTCTAGTGCATCCGTTGCATGGCAATCCCTACTCACTCACATTGATATCTATTGATGGGCACCTCCATAGCCCGTTGATACGCCTAGTTGATGTGAGACTATCTTCTCCCTCTTTTTGTCCTTACAACTACCACAATAGACCACCATAGTGATATGTCCATGGCTTGCGCTCATGTATTGCGTAAGAGTTGAAAAAGCTAAGGCGTGTTAAAAAGTATGAAACAATTGCTCGCTCGTCATCGGGGTTGTACATGATGGGAGTATTTTGTGTAATGAAAATGAAGCATGGCCTAACTATATGATTTTGTAGGGATAAGCTTTCTTTGGCTATGCTATTTTGATAGGACATGATTATTTGTTAGTATGCTTTGAAGCATTATTATTTTTATGTTTTATAAGCTTTTATCTTGAATCATTTGGATCTGAACATTCATGCCACATTAAAGAAAATTACATTGAGAATTATGCTAGGTAGCATTCAACATCAAAAATTTCTTTTTTATCATTTACCTACTCGAGGACGAGCAGGAATTAAGCATGGGGATGCTTGATACGTCTCCAATGTATCTATAATTTTTGATTGTTCCATGCTATTATATTACCCCTTCTGGATGTTTATGAGCTTTATTTTACACATTTATATCATTTTTGGGACTAACCTACTAACCGGAAGCCCAGCACGTATTGCTGTTTTTTTGCCTATTTCTGTATTTCGAAGAAAAGGAATATTAAACGGAGTCCAAACGGAATGAAACCTTCAGGAGCGTGATTTTTGGAACGAACATGATCCAGAGGACTTCGAGTACAAGTCAAGAAACAGCCGAGGCCTCCACGAGATAGGAGGGCGCCCCCCTGTAGGGTGCGCCCCCCTGTCTCGTGGGCCCCTCAGGCGTCCACCACGTACTTCTTCCTCCTATATAAGCCTACGTATCCCAAAAACATCCAGGGGCAGGAAGAAACACAATTTCCACCACCGTAACCTTCTGTATCCGTGAGATCCCATCTTGGAGCCATCGTCGGCACTCTGTCGGAGGGGGAATCGACCATGGAGGGCTTCTACGTAAACATCCTTGCCTCTCCGATGAGTTGTGAGTAGTTTACCATAGACCTACGGGTCCATAGTTATTAGCTAGATGGCTTCTTCTCTCTTTTTGGATCTCAATATAATGTTCTCCCCCTCTCTTGTGGAGATCTATTCGATGTAATCTCTTTTTGCGGTGTGTTTGTCGAGATCCGATGAATTGTGGGTTTATGATCAGATGTATCTATGGATAATAACTGAATCTTCTCTGAATTCTTTTATGTATGATTGACTTATCTTTGCAAGTCTCTTCGAATTATAAGTTTGGTTTGGCCTACTAGATTGATCTTTCTTGCCATGGGAGAAGTGCTTAGCTTTGGGTTCAATCTTGCGGTGTCCTTACCAAGTGACAGACACTACTAGAAACCCCCATATTTCCGACGGTGAAATGTAAAAGCCGACAGGCCGTCGGTTATTACAGTAATAGCTGACGGTAGTTGTAATGGCCGACGGTTAGTGTCAACTCACAAGTATTACCACTAATAGCCGACGGTATACTAGAATGCCCGACGGTGAAAATTCACCCCTCGGGTATCCAACTTAATGCCCGACGGTTAATTGTAAGGCCCGACGGTTTTTTCTACACCCATAGGGATGACATGTAATGGCCGACGGGTTTCCCTACACCCACGGAGATTACATGTAATGCCCGACGGTTTTTGGTACACCCTCGGGGATTACATGTAATGCCCGACGGTTTTTGCCACACCCACGGGGATTACATGTAATGCCCGACGGTGAAATTTAATAGCCGAAGGTGAAAACAAAACTCTCATCTATGAGTGAAAATGGCCGAAGGTACATGTGTGCCTCTCGGTTATTTGAGAAAATACCTGACGGTGTATAGTGATAAACTACGATTAACTTTCCCTCTCGATGATATGTTTCAGTGGACAACATCGATAAGTGTAGAATGACCGATGTTATATTCTTCATTAATGGGATATCCTGGCTCATTGGGGTGTTGATCCTGATCCGACCTATGGGCATGGCAGCCGGATCCCAGCGGCGGTGTTGGTCGTGCGATGGGGACCAACGACTGGAGGAGGGCAGTGCGACTGGGCGTGGTTGGTGGCGGCGGCCATGTGCGGTTTGGATCCTGGGCGGTGGCCGGTGTGGCCCAAATTGTCCTCGGTTGCACATCACTGAGATGCCCATGTCCAGGGCTGAGCTGCTCCGACAGTCTGATGGCTTTGACTACGATTCCTTCTCGGTTTAGAGACGGTGAAGAATGTGTTTTGGATCCTTCCTAAATGGCTCATCCGGCATGGCCCGGTGGGGTGGTAGCCATCCCTCCAAGCTCTAGTGGTGGTGCACTCCGGCAGTTGCCAGAGCGTCAGGGCTTCGCGGTGGCAATGCGACTGTGGATGGTCATGCTGGATCTGGGCTGCTAGATTTGGGGCTTTGAAGGTGGTCTGGCAGATGCACACTTGTCGGTTGGTGTCTCTTGGGGCAGATCTGGGTGAAGATCTAGTCTTCGGCCAGTGGTCGAAGCAGGAGATGGCGACTTACCGACTCTGTTTCCTTCTTGAAGGCATTATCGTGGTGAAGCTCCAAACTTCTCCCGCTACCTCCGGGGGAAATCCTTGATTAGTTGATCGGATGATGCCAGCGCTCTTGTGTTGTTACCCCCTTTGGATCATCATTCTTGGAGGTATGCAGCGGCTCGAGGGACAAGTCGGACGTTTCTGCGATGTAGTGCGTTACAGGTGATGCATCGATGGCGTGGAGTCTCGGCGGCGTGGCGCAGAAGGCTCTCAGCGATGGTTGTGTCAGGCTGGACGAGCGTAAGGGTGGCATTGTCTGGCGTCATGGCAGCATTCACAACAGGCCTGGCAAGGTCAATGTGTCGGTACCTATTCTAAAGATGGATCTATGGAAGTCGGTGGTGGCAGTCTCTTGAGCATGCGTAAGCGGTGCCCGCTGAGAGTCCGCTTGACCGGGTTGTGCCCCCGACTTGTCGTTGGGCGGCTTGGTTTACGCCTCCGGTTTTAGATGTTGGGCTTTGGTGTGATGTGTGGGCATGTGGCCCTGACCATGTGCACCTTCTTCATCAAATTGATAGGAGTATCGAGGGAGGTTGCTAGCAAGGTGGCCTGAGACTTATTGATGTATTAATTTATAATATTTTAATGAATAATTAGTAAAATAGATGTGTGCATCACCCGATGTAGAAGCCGGGGTTCATTCTCCTTTTTTTGAGTTTAAAATTATGCAACGTATATTTCAATTTGTATTCGTAAGTGTCTTTTCTCAGGTATACATTTTTAAATAATTTTTTACGTCGCATTTTTAAGTGTTGTCAAGATGCGCGGGGGTGAAAGTTTCAATCCACACGCGCGAAGATTTAAAAAAAAAAGACACGCGCACAAAACGAAAAAAACATTGAAATAGCTCACGCAGCACGAAGCCACGATCTCAACTTCCTCTAACCACTCCCTGGGCCGTCGTGAACCTCGCCACCGCCCAGCTTAGCCTCATCCATTCCACATCACCTATGGTCGGGGAGACATGAGCAGTTCTCCACCCAGATCCCGTCTCTCAGCCGTTCTGGCAGCGGCCGACAGCACTCGGCAAGTTACGGTGCTAGGTCGGTGCCTCCTTTCTCTGTCTCCCCCCGGACTTCCTCTCTCACCTCGCCTTAATCTCTTATTTTTATTTTCTTCATGCAGCAAAGCACGGCGAGCGGTGGTGGCGGGAAACGGCGAGTGGCTGTGCATGCTGTTGTGGGAGTGGTGGTGGCGGCAAACGGCGAGCGGCGGCGGCACGGGCTGATGGGCGAGCGGGGGCTGGGGGTCCAGGGCTGATGGCCGAGCGGCGGGGCATGCTAATGAGCGACCGGCGCTGTGGGCTGATCTTCTACGCTGATCAGTTCTCATTCGCATGCACGGTAAAGGAGGCGGCAGATCCATATCTCTAGCGAACAGCCGCCCGAGGCAAGGTCTTCTCGCCACCTAGCCAGAAGTTTGATCCTTCCGAAGAGGTACCGTATCACAATAATGAAATCCCATCCATCTGCTTTTTCTTAATTCATACATGCTAGAGTACATATGTTTCCATTCATCTGGATTTTTCTACGAATCATTGTCCAAGCAGATCCCGTCCACCAGTGAGATTGCCAAATTCTGGTAGTTGTACGTACCACCTCTTTGGTTCCATCGTATCAATTACTCGCCAGTAATAATAGTACTTATCTGCAATCTAAGGTTTCAACCCAAGTTAATCTAGTCTCATTGATTCTGAATGTCAAATCCTTGCTAGCTAGGATGTCAAATATGTACGGGTCACAGAACTATGCTGGTAAAACAACTACGTACAAACAAGGGAATAGTACTAGCTTAGCTTCGTACAACTACTTGTTCCCTAGAAGATATTCTTGGATCTTGTGTGTGTGTTATGTTTGCTTGGCTGGTGCATACCGAGACATGTGTGTGTAGGCCAGGGGAAAAAATAGAAGGGGGGAAACGCATCAATTGTGCATAAAAGGTGCAAAACAATAGAGTCGTTTTATTTTTCTTGTTCATGTTGACTTTTCAGTTTCTATTCGCTAGATATATGGTTGAAAAAGGATTAAAATATTGGTGTGACACTAATAATTCTTACTAAGATGTGATTTCTATATCAATGTGATGATTCCCGAACAAGTAAGTTTATTCCCTCTAGCTCAATTAAATTTCAGCCACATTATTTCATTGTTCATCTCTCTTATAACTAGTCTTATAACTTCTTAGGTATTGGGAAGTAATATTGGAGATAAATCGAGTTGTAATAATGCTCATGATACTAATGATGACGATGGTATCTATGGCAATATGGGAGATTATATATATGGTGAGGAGCCTTATGATCAGTACGACGATATGGTGATGAGGCTGATGATCTTCGAGTCATGCAACAAAGTGAAGTTATGAAGTTCATCGACAATTAGCTTATGCAAAACATTTGGACCATTATATCTTAGTTACTATTTTGTTTTGCATTGGACACTTCTTAGATGCATCACTATGGTCATTGTAATATTGATTCAACTCATTAGACATGTTATACTTTTTGATGTTATGTTGAATATAATATATTTTCTTTGGTCATTTGTAGTTGTGTGATTATGAGATGTATTTGAAATGCCAATATTTTGAAATACTATCATCGTGAATCACAATTTCTTGGTATACAACAACCCTCGATGCAAGCAATTTGTAAGGGTGACATATTTTCTACGATGCAACAAACATCTTGGGTAAACAATATATCCACGGGAACTTCAAAACGTTGGTGAATTTACGAATTGATGGTGCTGGCAACCTCTCAACTAAAAGAATCCCCGAAGGGTTCTATGGACCCTGGGTAATCATACTAACTGACGGTTTGCCACACCTCTCGGTTATAAATAACCTTTACAGTCAAATATACCGTCGACTATTAAGAAAATTGACGGGAAGCAATAACCGCAGGAAAATCAATATCCGACGGGGAACCGTCGGTTATAAGCGTCGTCGAGCTTCTGATGACCAAATTATGTCTAACGCTTCACCGTCGGCCTATTACCGTAGGAAACAATTTTATCTAACGGTACTGTCGGCTATAAGTGTAATGGCCGACAAAGCAAGGCCGGCAGGGGATAGCCGACGGTGACCCGTCGGTTATTAGTGTATCCGACGGTGAACTTAGATATCCCACGGTGATTGGACCCTCGGCTATAATGGAAAATCTAGTAGTGAGAAAGGGTTGCAAGGCACGTATTGTATTATTGCCATCGGGGATAACAAGATGGGGTTTATATCATATTGCTTGAGTTTATCCCTCTACATCATGTCATCTTGCTTAATGCGTTACTCTGTTCTTATGAACTTAATACTCTAGATGCATGCTGGATAGCGGTCGATGTGTGGAGTAATAGTAGTAGATGCAGGCAGGAGTCGGTCTACTTGTTATGGACGTGATGCCTATATACATGATCATGCCTAGATAATGTCATAATTATTCGCTTTTCTATCAATTGCTCGACAATAATTTGTTCACCCATCGTAATACTTATGCTCTCGAGAGAAGCCTCTAGTGAAACCTATGGCCCCCGGGTCTATCTCTTATCATATTTGCTTTCAATCTACTTTTATTTGCATCTTTATTTTCTGCATCTATATTATAAAATACCAAAAATGTATTTATCTTATCATACTTTCTCTATCAGATCTCACTTTTGCAAGTGGTCGTGAAGGGATTGACAACCCCTTTGTCGCGTTGGTTGCGAGTTCTTTATTTATTTGTGTAGGTTCGTGGGACTTGTTGAGGAGCCTCCTACTGGATTGATACCTTGGTTCTCAAAAACTGAGGGAAATACTTATGCTACTATTGCTGCATCACCCTCTCCTCTTCGAGGAAAACCAACGCAAGCTCAAGACGTAGCACCGCCCGATAAGGCAGACGACGCTGAGGTGTCGTCCCGGAGGATCTCTCCCGATCAACAAGTGGTGCGAGGGACAGTGAAGATTGGGCCCGAAGGTGACACTTCGGCCGTCCCGGGTCCGGGGTGTGCGGCCCCTACGGGGACCAACAATAAAGGCCCTGGACTATCCGATTTTCGAGGGACGGCGCAATCTGCTCCAGATCTGGAGGCGCCAGATACATTGATGGACACATTGCGACATGCGTTTGTCTTAGAGGAACATCGTACCTTGATGGGTATGGTGGTTGAGAGGGTTCTGTCCGCGAAAAGTGGATTGAATGAAGCCTTTACGAGCCTGCTAAGAGGCTTCGAGGTACGTAATGTAATATTTTAAATTGTGTTATAAAAGCAAAATGTGCCTGTGTATAGATAGTAGCCCCTGAGACTCTGGTTGGCGTCCAAAGGGAGGTGATCAGAGGATCGAGAAAGATAGGCCCAGGAAATAATCTGACTAATTGAAACACAGGCTGTTACATCCATGGCGACTGCCCAAGCTACAGAGATTGCAGATCTGAAACAGAAAGCTGATGTGGCGGATAATGACATCATGCTTATTAATAGGCGGCTTGACAGGCGCAAGATATGTCTTTGGGGCACTCGGTATATGCAAGTACTATGATATGAGCATGACGCTGAGAATTGTATACTGAGATATGCATAACTGCAGATAGTGCCGCCGCAGTTGAGACCCTTCGGGCTGAGCTTGCCCGGGCTAAGGAGCAGGCCAGGATGAGTAATGCGGCTGCCGAAAAGGCAGCTACTGAATTAAAGGCCGAACAGGCTGCTCGGCGCCAATGCGAGGAGAGAATATCTACTATGGTGCTTGAGCTAAAGGATGCCACTAGCCGATGCAACTTTCTCAAGAAAGATAACCAAACCAGAGCAGCTGGCCTTCACAAGGCCTTACAAGAGGCGAGGGAAGCAGGGTCCGAGTCTAAAGCAGCTCAGGAGGAGATCCAACAAGCTGGGAAGATCGCGGCTGGTAAGCCCTTCTTATTACAAACTAAATTTGGTGATCCGAAGTATGCCCCGCTTAATCAGATGTCGAGTTCTCGAGATGCATTTCCGGACTTGCCGAAGAGTGTCTCCGATGTGACACAGTTTTTCCAAGTGCAAGAAGGACATGCAATGGAAAAGCTTTTCTGGTTGCAATTCAGCATGTTGAAGCGTCCACTGTTGCTGAACGAATAGACGGCCCTGTGGGCCAAGCTCCACAAGCTATCCGGATCTGCCATGAAGGACGTCGTAGTCCGGCTGTGGCTGACTGAGCCAATTCCAAATAGTTATTTCGGTTTGGTGCGACAACTTGTTGATGCGGTGCCGCGTATCGACGTTGTTAAGCCGTCAACATGCATAGAAGGTGCACGAATGGTCCTTGCCCGCGTCAAGACGTACTGGGCGAAGATGAAGGCCACCGATATGTTTTTTCATCTTGAAGACTGCAGGGCTTACACCCCACAGCATTTTATTGAAAAAATAATAACAAATATTACAAAGGTTCCTCAAGAGGAGGAACATAAGTAAAGAAAATAAAGAAGAAAGCTATATAGGGCAGGCTACACTAGAACTAACTTGAAAAGAAAAGAAAATTACAACTGCGATTACATCAAGGTGGAAGGAAATCAATCCATTTGAGTAGAGCCTCCTTATATCTTCTCATAATCCTATGAGAAAGCAGGGTAATATCATGTATGAAGCCATTTCTCCACTGCCTAAAAGAAGGCCTAATGTGCCTAAAAGAAGGCCACCGATATTGCAGCAATAAGTCCACCCGAGGGCAAGGACCATCACACGCTAGAGCATTATTTTGAGGATGTCCTAGAGGGTGCCCGCTTGATAGAGGGCCAGTGCTCAAAAGATATTATGTTCGAGTGAAGTGTACCAAGATTGTAAAAACAATATTGTGATATATTGGGGCTATGTTTTTTATACTTTTGCCTGAAAAGTTTTTGGTGCCTCCTGTGCGGCCATTTTTTGTATAATCTGAAAGTTTACCAGTCATCGGCTTCTGCCCCCTCGCGTATAACACGGGGGTGTTCGGAAAATCACTTGATCACTCTTGATCCAACGTCTTGGTCCATTAAGGAGGTGTCAATGTGGCAAACCAGGCAATCGGACTATAGGGCTTTAACACTATCACTTAGCCATAGGAGTTTGACGGTGCGTGTAGGATATAGCCCCTGGTATGTACGCGGTTATCTGAATACGGTGCATTGATATATGTGACCAGAAGAATGGTCCTTCGTGTAATACGGAAGGAATCGTGAAGATTCCGGTGAGTCATCGAGTGGTTGACCAGCTCTTGCCGCATCATGACAGTCAGTTTTCGTCTTTCTCTACTGAGGTGCTCATCTGGACGAACCAAGACATAATCGCAGTAGTTCTCCCTTTACTACCCTAGCCGATAGAGCGGAACGTAAGGTAGTAAGCACAGGAGCCGGGCAACCCAACTATTGACCAAAGACATGATTCGGAGTTGATGTATATAAGGTCAAACTCGTGACGCCGAAGTACCCTATAAAGTTGTTCGGACTTGCCGGCAACTCATATGTTGCCATATTGAGCCCCTGGAGAATATGCCAAGAGTGGAAAGCTGAGAAAAAGGGCACTTTAAAGGTTTAAAATAAAGAGTGCGATTGAAAAAAACTTTTGGACCTCCTATCGCACGTTTGCGCTGCCTTGCCTAGGTTAAAGGACTTCTCAACAAGTATAGTCACCTGTAGTAAAAGATGGAAAAATGATTAGAAAAAGAAAAATAATATGAGAGTGCGGATGGTGTTATAGGTTTGTCCGCATTGTGCCTCCGCCGTTGACCAGTATTTTGAGTGTATAACTATGTGCGCGGGACAGACTTCATGGCTTATATGGGGTGGATGACGAAGGCCGAACTGCCAATTCAGCTCTGAGATTGATTGGTCCTGTCTAATGGAGAGCGGTGGCTTGATGGCCGACGAAATGTGTGGCTTGATAAGGCCGCTTGGTACTTCAGCTGCAATAGCCATAGTATGCTCCTATGTACGGAGGGAGCATTCCGTATTTCCGTTTATCGTGATGGTGCCACGTGGACCGCGCATCTTAAGTTGAAGATAGGTGTAATGTGGGACCGCGTTAAAGCGAGCAAAAGTGGTATGCCTGAGTAGTGCATGGTAGCTACTGTGGAGTGGGACAATATCGAAGGTCAAGCCTTCGCTTCGGAAGTTTTTCGGCGAGTCGAAAACGACTTCCAGTGTAATCGATCCCATGCATTGAGCTTCTACACCGGATATTGTTCCCTTGAAGGTAGTTGTGGTGGGCCTGATTCTTGAAGGATCGATGCCCATTTTGCGGACAGTGTCTTGGTAGAGTAGATTAAGGCTACTGCCGCTGTCCATAAGGACTTTCGTGAGATGGAACCCAATGATAATCGGATCGAGGATGAGAGCTGTCAGACCTCCGTGAAGGATACTGGCTGGGTGGTCCTTGCGCTCAGGAGTGATTGTGTGGGCCGCCCATTGGCTGAATTTTGGGGCGGCTGGCTCTATGGCACCGGCGTCCTGTAGTGCGTTCTTGCAGTCCCCTCTAGGGATGTGCGTCACGTATACCATGTTCATTGTCTTTACTTCGGGGGGGATTGCTTCTGACCCCCAGTGTTCGGCTCGCGAGTCTCTTCGTCTTCACTGTCACTGGGCGGCCCCTTCACCTTGTCTTCGGCATTAAGCTTGCCGACTTGTTTAAAAGCCCAACAACTCCTGCTGGTGTGATTGGCTGGTTTAACGGGGGTGCCATGAATCTGGCAGGGCCAATCCTGTATCTTGGCTAAATTGGATGGTCCGCCTCTGTTTGACTTGAATGGCTTTTTCCGTTGACCGGGTTTGGAACCACTGAATCCGGCGTTGACCGTTGTATCTTGCGTTCGTTCATTGTTATTGTGACGCTTGTGTATATTGTGTCGCGGCTTGCCATTGCCATCTCGAACTTCGGAAGTACCCGGATCATCGGTTTTGTTGCTTCTACGAGCAAGCCAGCTGTCTTCTCCCGTGCAAAAACGGGTCATCAGAGTGATAAGGGTGGCCATGGATCTTTGTTTTTCTTGACCGAGGTGGTGGGCGAGCCACTCATCTCGGACGCTATGTTTAAAGGCCGCGAGGGCTTCAGCGTCCAAACAGTCAACAATTTGGTTTTTTTATCAAGAACCTAGTCCAGAGCTTCCTGGCAGACTCCCCGGGCTGCTGGATAATGTGACTTAGGTCATCGGCGTCCGGAGGCCGAATATATGTACCTTGGAAGTTATTGTGGAAGGCATCTTCCAAGTCTTCCCAGCTGTCGATGGAGTTCTTAGGGAGGCTGTTCAGCTAGTGCCGGGTTGGCCCCTTTAGTTTTAGCGGGAGATATTTGATGGCGTTGATGTCATCGTCGCGGGACAAGTGGATATGGTGGAGGAAATCTTCAATCCATACTGCGGTGTCTATTGTTCCATCGTATGTTGCGATATTCATGGGTTTAAACCCTTTCGGGAATTCGTGCTCCATTACTTCAACAGTGAAGCAAAGGGGGTGTGCGGCGCCTCTATGTCGGGCCATGTCACGACGTAGCTCGGATGGAGTTCGTCTGCGGTGCTCGGCCCGGGCATTATTGCGTTTGTCACGTCCGGCTAGATGGCCGTCGTTGTGCGTCCGGGCATGTCCCCCTGACCTGTAGATCAATTTGTTTTGACCTGTTCTGTCGTCTAGGTCCTGCCGCAGGTCATATATATATGCTCCCAAGCTGTTATGTCTATGTTTTTGCGTCGAGGTAGTGCGGGCTGGTGTTCGGCTTGAGCTGCCGCTTTGTCCCGGCCACATGGTGGTCGGTCAGCCGCATTACACGCTGGTAGGACGGGCCCCAGTGCCTCGTCATCAAATTGGGGTAATAACTTGCGTTTCGAGTAACTTTTGGTTATGCGCTCGAGGCCGTGTTCTTCGGCTCCTAGGACATTAGTCCATCTATTGTTGAGTAGATCTTGATCAGCTTGAAGCTGCTGCTGCTCATTTTTCAGGCTTCTTGCAGTGGCTATTAGTTGGCGCTTAAAGCGCTCCTCCTGAGAGGTTTCTCAGGCATGATAAAATTCTCATTGCCGAGGCTCACCTCATCCTCGGAGAGCGGAAGGTAGTCACTGTCCTCTGAGTTTTTATTCATGGCCTGTTCATTAGGGCTAACTCACCCATCTTCCCGTTTGACATGTACAGAAGTTGGCTCAACGGGGTCTTCGTTGTCTTCGGCATCGTCCGGAGTATTATTTTCTCTTGTGCCGGTATTGCTGTTTTTCCACGGCGTGGTTTACAGCGGCGCCGCTGACGTCGGTGCTTTGGCTGTATCTCAGGAGGTTTATTCTCGACTGGATCCTTCTCATTGTCGTTGTTGTTCTCTTTGGGTGTATCCACCATGTATACGTCATACGAGCACTAAAAAAAAGACACATCCGTGACATTTTGGGTTGAACGATTTTTTTTTCCTGTCATACTTATGACACTTATATGACGATGATTGTGACAAAACCCGATATCATCATAATGTGGTGGGCTCCTACTTCTATGACAAAAAATCATAACAGAAAATGGGTTTTTTGTCCTGGGCAGGCCGGAGACACAGCTGCATGACATTCTTTGGGCCGTCCATGATGGAAAAAACCGTGGTAGAAGCAAGGGCGAGGAAAATTTCGGCGAGTTCCCGGTTACGGTGGGTGGTCGGGGGCCGAGCAATGCCCATTTCTCTCATACACGTACGCGCGTGTGTGCGAGGCGTTGGGCTCTAACTGAACCCGAGCGAGGCGTCGCCTAACAGAACTAGAGCGATTGCACTGCAGGCTACGCGTTACTGAACCCAACCGATCGATCGATGGCTGTTAACTGAACCCGATCGAGCGATTCCTTCGCTACTGCTGCTAACTGAAGCCGATCGATGTTGCCTCTGGATGAACAGTGAGTGTTGCAGGGGGGTTTGGATGAACAGTGAGCAGTGGGGTGGATGAATAGGACCCCGTGGTGTTGCCTCTGGATGAACAGGACCCCGATCGATCGAGCTAGTTGGGGTTGGATGAACAGGACCCCGTGGAGGGCTGGATGAATAGGACGACCCCGTGGAGGGCTGGGTGAACAGTAGACGGTGGAGGGTGGATGAAAAGTAGCCCGTGGAGGGGTTGTTGAATAGGAGCCCGTCGAGAGGGGTGGTTGAACAGTAGCCGGTGGTGTAGCACACGGTGGAGGCTGGATGAATAGGAGCCCGTGGATGAACAGTCGCAGGTGGAGGCTCGAGGTCGACGGTGGATGAACAGTAGCCTGTGGAGGCTGGAGGAGGTCGATAGTGGAGATGAACAGTATCTCGTGGAGTCCCGTTTTGCGGTACGCCAGACCCCTCCCGATGAACAGGACCCCCGTTTTGACCGTAGCGCTCCAACACAAGTCTGTTTCCTCTGTTTTGTGGTACGCCACACCCCTCCCAATCAACAGGACCCAGTTTCGATTGTAGGAGGTCCAACACAAGTCCGTTTCCTCCGTTTTGCGGTACGCCAGACCCCTCCCTATGAACAGGATCCCGTTTCGAACGTGGCCGGTCGAACACAAGGCCGTTTCCTCCGTTCTGCGGTACACCAGGCCTCGTTTCCATCTCCTGTTCCGTCAAAGCCCTCCCGATGAACACGACGACGCATTCAGTTCCGACCCAGCTGGTTGGCTCCCCATGAACATCACGACGATGTTGTTTCTCCGTTCCGACCTAGCCATGTACACGAGCCCCGACCGTACGTATGCGCGAGTAGGTGTTCGAGACCCCACCCGTATGTACGTACATGGTCGTATTTACTTTCTTGCACCCTGGTTGTTGTACGTACATGTACATGATATGTGCGCGCCTCTACTACGACACGTGCGCGCCTCTACTACGACACATGCGCGCCTCTACATCGACCAGTATGTACGACACGTTCGCGACCAGAATGACAACGCTACATACGCTTCGACCAGATGGGTCCCGATTGTCAGGCACTTCCTTGCATGCAAAGATGTAGCTGGTGGGTCCCAGCAGTCAGGGGGTGAATCGTTTTTTTTTTTGCCCGGACGCACTTCCTTGTGTACGAAGATGTGGTTGGTGGGTCCCAGCAGTCAGGGGCGAAACGTTTTTTTCATGAAATACGGTAGCCTATCCGGTGGGTCCCTGCTGTCAAGTGGAGGAATAATTATTTTGCGCATAATAAGGAGGCACTTCCTTGCGGCCGGCGTGGATCCAGTTGTCAGCCTCTTCTGATGGAAGTCGTTCCTTGACCACGTTGACCACGCCGCGCGGAGAGCACCAGGGTGGTGGACGACGGCGAGGCCTAGGAAGGGGACAACGCGGAGCCGGGGAAGACGCGGCAGTGGAAGCCCGTGTGGAGAGGAGTACAAGGGTTCACTGGTTCGGCTGCGGTGTGAGGCTGCCGTCACCGCAGGGCCTGTCCAGCGGAGGGAATTGTAGGGGCGGTGAGGCCTCTGTGAAAGCATAGCCGGCCACGGGAGGCAGGAGCATGCGGCACAACCGGCGCTGCTTTGGGCGGCTGGAGCAAGAAGACCAGAGGTTGAAGGAGCACTACGGCCGTTGGATGGACAACGTATGGTCACTTGAGCTAGAATCGGTCATATTGACTAAGTTGACAAAGCCCTCCGTCCCCGTCAACTTAGTAGGCCCACAAGTCAGCCTCCCACAAAGGTGGGTCCCAGCTAGCAGGGGGAGTATTCACTTTTTTGTGCGTAATAAGTAGGCACTTTCGGTGGGTCCGAGCTGACAGCGGGGGAAACGTTTTTTTCGCAAAATACGGTGGCCCGTCCGGTGGGTCCCTACTGTTAGGTGGAGGAATAATTATTTTGTGCGTAATAAGGAGGCACGTCCTTGCGGCTGCCATGGACCCAGCTGTCAGCCTGTCCACATACAGTACTCTTCCGATGGAAGTTGGTCGTTGACCACATTGACCATGCCGCGCCGAGAGCACCACGGCGGTGGACAACGGCGAGGCCTAGGAAGGGGACGACATGGAGCCGGGGAAGACATGGCAGTGGATGCCCACGCGGAGAGGAGTACGAGGGTACACTGGTTCAGCTGTGGTGTGAGGCTGCCGTCGCCGCAGAATAACAGGGGTTGTGGGTGAGTGGAGGGATGGCCTGGACAGTGGTGGGAGTAGTATGGGGGTGGTGAGGCCTCCGTAGCAGCACAACCGGCCATAGGAGGCAGGAGCATGCGGCATGACCGACGCTGCTTTGAGCGGCTGGAGCAAGAAGACCAGAGGTTGAAGAAGCACTACGGCCATTGGATGGACATCGTATGGTCACTAGAGCTAGAATCGTTCATATATTGACTAAGTTGACAAAGCCCTCCATCCACGTCAACTTAGTAGGCCCACAAGTCAGCCTTCCACTATGGTGGGTCCCAGTTGGCAAGGGGGTATTCATTTTTTTTGCACAATAAGAAGGCACTTCCTTGCATGCAAAGATATAGTTGGTGGGTCTGACCTGTCAGTGGAGGGAACTTTTTTTCACGAAATATAGAGACCCTTCCGGTGGGTCCCAGATGTCAGGTGGAGGAATCATTATTTTGCGCGTAATAAGGAGGCATTTCCTTCTGTGCGGCCATGGACCCAGCTATCAGCCTTTCCACGTACAGTCCACTTCCGATGGATGTCGTTCGTTGACCATGTTGACCACGCCATGCCGAGAGCACCAGGGCGGTGGACGACAGCGAGGCCTACGAAGGGAATGACACGGAGCCGGGGAAGATACGGCAGTAGCTTCCCACGCGGTGGAGAGTACGAGGGTTGACTGGTTCGGCTGCCGTCGCCAGAAAATAACAGGAGGTATGGGTGAGTAGAGGAACAGACAGGCCAGGGATGCGAGTATGGTGGGGCCGTGAGTCCTGCCTGGCAGCACAGCCGACCACAGGAGGCGGGAGCAGGCGGTTCCAACGGCGCTGGTTTGGGCGACTGGGCAGGAAGATCAGAGACTGAAGAATCACGATTGCCGTTAGATTGACATCAAATGATCTGACGCTTGTAGAGTCGATTGTTGACTAACTTTCTTTTTTGAGAAACCTTGTGTACGCATGAACTTAGTAGGCCCACAAATCAGCCTCCAAATCTGTGGCAGAAAACATAGAGCCCATTTGCTATTTTTTAATAATTTGCAGCCCATTTTCTAATTCTTAAGTAATTTATTAGAGCCCATTTTCTGCCCAAGACCACGGTCAAAAAGTTCAACCTTATTTTGCATATTTCGGTGGACTCCGAACTGTTGTAATCCCGAAATGATAAACATTTTTTAAGAACTTATTGATTTGCCAAAAATCGTTTTATTTTTGTAAGCAAATAAGACGTGGGACAATTGAGTTGGTTTAAGGGAAAACCAGTGGTAAAAAATCAGTGCTGGGGGGAAAAACAACAAAAGTAAGGATGTAAATATGAAAAGGGAATTTTATGTATTTTCAATATAATGATATGTGTATATGAACTAGTAAAACTATAGGTAGTGATTAGAAAATGGATGTAGGACATGCGTTTCAAGAGGAAAATAGACCTGGGCTGTGTGTTTGATTCAGTAAAAAAACTGCCTGCGGATGTTGTAAGACAAAATATAACTAACGCTGGCGGGCCAGAGGCCAGTAGATAGCTACTGGATCTTTGTGCCCCGTTGTCATCATGGGTTGGGCCTATTAAAAACAAAACCAAGCCTGGGCAGTCTACAGCCCAGTTGAAACTTGCTCGACCTGAAAAAAAAAATATACGTGCTCAATAAACGAGAGAATTCTGCAAGTACAGACTGATAACTGGGATGCGGCAGGGATATTGTTTTTTCATCGTGATAATAAGTGCATGCACTTATTACAAAAAAATTAGAGAACTGGGAATTCGAACGGCAGGTACTTCTATTGCCCATCAAATAAAAAACTGGTGCCTGAAAATTCGTTTCGAAACAAATGATTCAGCTTTATATCCACGCTGACCCTCGACATGATGGTTGGAAGCAAATGCAAGTTCATACCAAAAGATCGTTAACAACAATACCAACTTGCGGACGACAAGGTAGTACAAAGTACCAATACCAAACTAACTTATAATCTTTTTACTCCTAGCCGTAGTGTTCGTCTGGTAGAAAATCTTGTAGAGGACCAGCTCCCGCTCCTTCTCTTGCTCCAGGTCCCCGAGGTGGTACTGGTGCATCACCCAGTTGGTCCTCTGCTAGTCGAAGTTCTTGTTTGTGTGCAGCACCAGAACCCTTTTGCTACTCGTCTGCCGGCCGTTGACCATCACCGGCAAGGTATTGCCGGTCTTGTGCCACATCGCATGCATGCCGCACTCTGACTGTATCTTGCGACACGTCCACGTGCCCCTTTTCAACGCCCTGGAATTGCGCTAGAAGAAATGCTTCCTTAGTCCACTCAGTGTGATGCCTGCAGTATTGTCGAATACATGTTTTAGTGTACGTAGTTGGCATTTTCATAACATCTTTGGCATTTTGTAGTCACTTGTTTAACTTTTTATTAACTGTCAAATTGTAATTGCTTCACCAGGTCTGCGTCTAAAAAGAAAAATAGAGCTACAAAGAAAGGAATATGTTTGTGCAAGTAGACGGCCGATTGGTGTCTTACCTAGAAGTTTCTCAGGTTGGGTGTAGCATATGCCGTGCTCGCTGTCAATGGTTGGTATGAACAAATCAATGAGAGGGTGAGATCTCGCGCTGTCAGCACTCACTTTGGCCTCAAGGTGCTCGATCAGCTCCCGATCCGTGGGATCGAACTTGACGTCAGCCGGCAGCACCGGCCAATCCTTCTTCGACTTGCATCGGTAATTCCAGTTATATGGTACTCAATGTATGATCAATCGACTGTTTTAAGCGAATGATGACAGATTTTGACAGATAAGTGGTACTTCAAATCTGAATTCCAGAATACCCAAACACGGCGCCGGGATTCTTGTGTCACCTCACGCGCAGTGTGTTGTCACGTCAATTCAATGTGTGGACATGATGAATAATTTGACCGGCGTATACTAGTACTGCTGCTGTACTACTTACTAGTCGTATTGGGTGTCACATTAACCATAGGTTTAACTAACAAGTACACACTTGAAGCCTAATTGATATATATATATATATATATATATATATATATATATATATATAGAGAGAGAGAGAGAGAGAGATGAGTGCTTCAAACTAACAACAGTACATAATATCCAACAAAAGAGGGTCGTGCTACAGCAACAGAATACATGGCTCAGTCTAGATATCAGCACGAATCAAGTTGTGCATATTTGCTATTGGCATGAGCCACATCGCCGTATGTCGGGTTTGCAAAAGCCATCCATCGCGTGGAAGCTTGATGCCTTTCACACACTAAATATTATCTGGCAACAAGTTGTGTCGACGAATCTCTAGATATGGTGATTCATGAAACCCATGGTATGATGTGTAAACACAGTCCCCTCCCCTGGCGAATGGAAGTTGCATAGCACGGTAATCATCGTCGGTGATATGATCGATGATTGGTTGGATGATCGGATAATTGAGCCTGAGGAACAAGGAGTGGTTGCCGAGGCTGTAAAACTACCTCCAGTTGAATACGCCTGGCCCAACAGAGTTGGGATCTTTCTCGAACACGAAGCAGCCATAGCCATCAATGTCACGAACGCCCCACGCATTATACTGCATGTTGTTTGATGTGAGCGATAAACCACCACCCATCGGCTGGTATGATTCCAGGTCCTGGAATCACGAAGGCCAGCGCATTTGCGTCTATTGCAACAATTCAAATTGGAGACCAGAAGGACAAAAATAAACAATCATGTTCAGAGTATGTGTGGAATTAAGATTATTATAACAGTGACACATATCATAGATAGAGAATTGCAATGTCGTGGTCATAATCATACCCCAAGTTAAAAAAATAAGCCAATGGCTTTCATATTCTAGCAATATGTCATGGTTCAAACATCATGTAACAATGAGAGAAAAGCAGCTATGACAGAGCCTACTCATATTCTACCATAGCACTTACTACTACTGTTATCATATCAACTCTAAGCAATAACATGCGTTGTTATAAAAATCATGGAAATGAGAGTAACATATAGCAATCCTGATGTTATGCTCATAATATCTATTCTAAAAATCATTAGATGCCAATTGTTCTCATATCAACTCTAACAATAACATGTGTGGTCATAAATATCTAGGAAATGAGAGCAACTTATAGCAACGATGTGGTTATAGACATACTATCTATTCTAAATTTGTAATAATGAATAGGCAGTCGTATTCATAAGGTAAAGATGAGATGATATAGAACAATTACATGATAATAGATTCCACCAGTATAGGTAGCCAATCCGTGCGTCGACCACGTAAACGATGCCATCATGCACTATAGCATCAGACAGAAATGTTGCCTCAATAGGATTGATGATGAGCCATATACATGTATGGCGACCGGATTCTAGATAGAATAATCCCATGTTGAACAAGGCAATGACCTTGTAATCCATGTAGTCTTCTGATGGTGTGGGCACTTCGCAGATTACAACTTTCAGCAAACAGAGGTCGAGCCAAAAGCTTGACGCGTCTCGTGCGTAGTAGGCAGGAGTGTCCGGCGGGCCACGAGGCTCGATGGCGGCGGTATCCAACGATGGAAGGGTGATCTCTCGTTGGGCGTAGATATCCACGAGACGCCACGGACTACAGGATTGGTGGATGAGGACGATCCAGTTGGCCTTCATGCCCGCCCAGTAGTGGACGCGCATGAAAGACAGGTGGACGGGTAGTGGTAGCATGTCGAGGGGCACTACAGCAACCTCCGTAGGATCGTCAAGTCGGTGTCTAGGCCACCTGCGAGGATAGGGCATCAGCAAGCAGGGTGTGTTGAAAAGAGCCGGCCGGTTGCAGATGAGTAGATGGTACAAAGACACCGAGCATGCGGCCAGACGGACGATGTTGAGTAGGTCCATACGATTATAGATCTGCTCCAAGAGAACATCGGGAAGGGAATTCCAATCGCGGCTCTGCATGTCAGTAGGTTCTGTCAGTAGGGTTTTCGGTGCCCGCGAGCCAGCGGGGAAGTGGACTCGGGCGGGCGAGCAAAGAAGCTTCTCCTCGTGTGGCCGAGCAATGAGCAGGGGGATATGGTACGCGCGAGCTACCAAGGAAGATGGCGCGGGCGGGCGAGTAGTGAGCGGGGGTAAGTGGTGTACGGCCGACGATGGGGAAGAGAGGAGGAAGAAGAAGAGAGGAGGAAGAAGAGTGGAAGACAGGGAAGAAAGTGCATTAAAACTCAATTCTATTAGTACTACTACCAGGATATACCGTCCTTCGGAGTGTAAATAGTTACACCGATGACATGTGGGTCTACCACAAGAGGGCCCATATGTCAGTTAATGGAGGACAGAGGTGCGTAGGCGTATTTGCGGAAGTGTGCTCTACTGGCAAACATGATGGCAGTATTGGGTAAGGTTGATTTAGTAACATCAACACGCTGGTTCAGCTTATTAATTACATGTCCCATCTGCTGCAGCGTGTATTGTCACTTCACTGCGAAGACTAGTTAAATAGTTCTCTCTGACCGAGATGGGGAATAATGGATCACGAAGACTTCCTTTCTACAGTATCCCTATGCCTCTACGCTCACTTCACTCATTTTGCTCCGTACCTAGTCACTTGTTGAAATCTGTAGAAAGACAAATACTCCGTATTTGGAAACAGAGGGAGGTTTTTACTCCGTATTTGGGAACAGGGGGAGTATCACCATATGGAGGGAAAAGAGAAAGCTTGAAATATGAACATGTCAATGGGAGGGAGTAAGCCTCGTGCATGCATGAATGCATGCAACATGCAACACTCACACATACACATGGACACACGCAACACTCACACACCCATGCGGCAGACAACATACGACGCAACACACACGCTCATGCTCAAGTGCTCAACCTACTCCCTACGTCCGTGAAAGACTGTACATTTAGAGATTTACACATTGACTAGGGCATAATTAACGCCCAAAAGTAGCAGCCTTATGTGTGCATGCGACCATTGAGAGAATAAGAATAAATGAAGGCCGTTGCATGCTGTAATTAAGGATAGACATGCAGCCTATACCTAGAGCACAAGTTGGTGCATTAGTCAATCAATATCGATTTAGATTAAAGGCTAAATGCATTGGAAGTGTAGATGTACATCATGTACTACACTCTTTGTTTTTAGCCGATGTACACTCTTTGTTGGAAGACCGAGGGAGTACACGTGCGTGCACTCACATACACAGCCAGAGTGGTTCGCGCGCAAGGGTTGGACTCCTGTCGCGCCTGCGTAAAGTTTTGTTTAACTGATTTCTTTGCTCTACCAACTGACAGGTGGGATCCAGAAACCAGGTGGCAATTTAACCAGTTAACAAAGTGCCACGTCGACTATGTGGCCGGTCAGTAGGGTGCAATACGGTGCTCTACGATGAGCTAGTGATCGTATAATCACCACAAAACTATATATAGTGACCGTAAAGAGCGTATTGTTACATACGTTGACCGCTAGTGTATTTTTCTCGTTTCAAATTAAGCCATATTAACCGGAAAGGACGCAGTATGGAGTAGTGCTAGTATTGCTTTGATGTGTCCCGCCAACTTGCCAAACAAGGAGAAGCTTGCTTACTACGCCTCTCCCTCGCCCACGCGCGCGGTGGTTCGTAGGACGAAGAGAGGGTTTTGACTATAGCACCCTCTCCCTCTCCCTCTCCCTTGCCCTCACCCTCACGGTGTATGTGCAGCAGTTCAATCGGCGTCAGATTGCCAGAAGCATATTGTACTATAGTATCATCATTGTTGGACCTTCCGAAGAGGCGAAGGGCCAAGTGCAAGGTTCACATGAGTACGAACTATTGAACCTCCTGAAGAGGCAAAGAGACAAGAGCAAGGTTTTATAGGAGTTGTCATCCTAGTAGGAGTGTACTACAACTATAGTGAACGATGCTACTGTATGATGTCGCCACGTCATGTATATCCAAAGTTGTGCCACCTTTTTTTCTCAAAGAGCGTGTTGGAGCCCGTGCAACAACCACACAAGTTGCATGTACACATAACACATTTACTAGTAATAAACTCTAAAGGACAAATGCCAGTATGCCACACAAGTTCATCTCAAATTCATGTGATAAATTTGTGCACGACTAGTCTACATATATTCACAGCGCTACCGTTCACAATTTACCGTACTCCACTTACACGTTATAGATGGGCTACATGTCCTCCTCCAGGTTCCACTCCCAGGTGTTCTTCATGGATGGCACGATCCATAGTGGTGGGTAACGGGAATCATTGTCGCAGCTTTCTAGTCCGGTTCCACACGATGGAGACTCATCCAAGTTGAAGCGGCATAAATCAGGGATAGTGTGTCCCAGCATGTCATTCATCCGGCGGTGCGCACTAAAGACACAACCATGTTTCATGAACGGCACGCATTCCGTGTCATGCACGGAAGGTGGCATCCGCTTCATAATGGGGTAGCTCTCCCCAATGAAAAGCGAGTACTCTCCAAGAGTGTTCCTCGGCACCCACGTAGCATCACGGGGGTCGAACTCGGCGCCGTTCATCTAGTACACGCGGCATCTCAGACCTGTACACATGGTGACGTACATAGTCAAGGTCCATGCATAATAATGTTGTGCTCAAACATGGCGGTCAGTAATACTGTGCAGCAAATAGTACTACTCCGGTATAGAGGAAGTAAAATAACTTACTTATTATATATAGCCACTCTTGGCTACATGGATGAGATAGTAAGACATGAAAAACAAAAATGGTGGCAGCTAGTGGGTTCAAGTCTTCAAGGGCCTAGCTAGCTATACGCGTCCTCCAAGGTAAAAAGTACTCCTACTAGTACTAGTAAGTACTAGTACAATAGTGAAAGAGAAGGCGAGAGGGTTAAAAAATGGAATACCTGGGTAGATGGTGACGGTCTGATCATGGTAGATTGTGTGACCATGTTGCACATCAGTGGTACCATGGGTAATCACTGCTAAGATAGTTGATCCCAATATGCCAGAGTCAGCTACAAGGTTCCAGGTTAGACCGAATCGTGTATGCAAATGCACATCCAGGATTGGCGATCTTATTTTGATCGGGGGATGACTGGTCCCTACAAAATAATGGAGTACTATTAGGGATGCAAATGATGGTTTGTGCATTCCGTTTGTAATCTCCTGTACCGTAGGATGGCAACCAGATGAAACAAGTCCCCTGGCTTGTCACCACGAAGATGCGGCCTAGATGGCGCACGGCGTCTTTGAACGTGTAGGGGTACAAATCTGCTGCCGCCAACATGCGCCAGCCTCTGCTATTACTGCCACTTGCATTGATGGCAATCCATATGTCGAACACCGCGATGAGATAGTAATCATCGTAGCCATGTCGCTTTGTGGGGGTCCGCAATTGCTATCTTCCTCAATCTCATGTAGGCATCATCATATGTATTCAAGCCCAGCCAGTCCGGAAGGCCAATCCCAATGGTGAAGAAGGGGTCTACTGGAACGGCCGCACTAATATGGATGTTGTGCAAAATGATGGTGGTATCCGGCCGGAGGTATGCAAGCCAATCTTCGTTGGCACCGACCCAGACCTATATATAAGACGGTGGGCAGCGGAGAAATTACGGGGTGGAAATGGAATAACTAAGTACTACATGATCAAACTCCATTACTGACCTGCTCATCGGACAAAATCCGAGTACCTCTCAACGTCGGCAACTCTAGCAGATTCAACGTGCAACCATGGCCAGGGAGCGGTGGACTGTTCGAAGGATTGTCCCATAGAAGAACCTTCTCCTCGAGGACGCATGGAAGACCAACAAGCATGGCCTTTTCCCAAGCCTGTTTAAGCACCGTCTTGAAAAAGTTGATGCAGGAAGCTCCAAGTCTTGTGGCGGTGAGGACGTCGGAGCGGCGTGCGATTTCTCCTAGAGGATCGTCTTCCAAGGTCTCCCAGCCCCGACGAGGAGGGGAATCGCTTGGCGAATCAATGGGAGCAGCGACGAACTGCCTTCTCTTCGGGGGGAGGGGAACTGGTGAGGAGGAGGTAAGAGCGTAGTAACCGCAGGGCCTCGTCCCTTCCAAATGTAGATCATTCCTTAGCGAAGGGGTGAGGATATTATTTACTACTAGTACTAGCATTATGGAACGTTATGGGATTGCATTATACTATAAATAATAGCACTAGTAAGAAATTTTTGGCACTAGGTAGTAGTTTTTGGCGTGGATTAAGAAATTTTGGGTACGTTTTTTTTATTTTTTATACACGCCAACTAGTGTCAAAAAACGTCTTACATTATGTGCGGAGGAGTACGTACTCATATTGTAGCAGTACTAGTACTACTTTTTCTCAACTAGTAGTGTGATGTACTGTACTTCTAGTCTAGTCTAGTATAGTGCACCAGTTTTGAACTCTTGAATCTCAGGGCCAAGGAGCTACAGTTGGAAGTGGAGGGTACTACTGTTCTCTAGAACCATCACTGTACTATCAATGCAGGGAAAGTACACCTGTGTAGTGGCCTAGTGGGTACTCTCGGTGCTCTATTCAGCCGCTCCTCTCATATAGTTGGCCTACTCAGCCGCACCATTTACGCACACACTAGCAGCTTGTTTATCAGCGATGGTTACTGCGGGGGCAGAACATTTTAGTTATTTGATACAGCGATACTAGGCTTTTTGCTTCCATTTGTGGAGGTGTAATGGATCTTGTCGAACTTTGTTAGTAGTTCCTTCTTTATGAATGAGATGAAGCAAATCTTTTGCCTCCGTTTCAAAAAAAACATGTCAAGAGGAATTTCTTTTAGGGACAATTCCATTTCTTCCCCTAACTTGAGCCCACACTTGTCATTTACCCCTAAATTCTGAGTATGCTCAAATCTGCCCCTGTGTCGTTAGGTAGTGTTATAGAAATACCCCTGAGCGTCGTTTCTGTTAGGTCAAAGGGGTTTGACTGTGCAATTTGTCCAAAATGCCCCTGGGTGGTACCAATCCACATTTAGGTAAACTATAAAAAGAAAAAAAAACAAGTCAAAGTTGGACCAGTCAATAAGGACTGGTCATTAGATATTGGAGGCCCACATGTCATTGTCTCTTTAATGCATTATTGTTTTAGTTAGTAGAGGGCCCATGGGTCCGTGGAATACCTAACAAGGACGGTTAGGCGGCAAAATTTCGTGTTTTGACCCTTTTCTGAAACCTATTCGAGATCTGACCCCAGTTGAAAAAATTTCGAGATCTGACCCTTTTGCTACTGCCAGAGTCCATGGCGATAGGGTCTAACAGCCTACCGCCAGGGACTTTGGCGGTAGGAAACATCACTACCGCCAAACAGGCTGGCGGTAGCCTGCACAACCCTACCGCCAAGGTGCTTGGCAGTAGGCACGAGCATGCACTGTGTTCAATACTTAGGAGGTTTTTGGCAGTAGGGCATGCAACCCTACCGCCAGGGTACTTGGCGGTAGGCTGTTATACCCTACCGCAAAGGTCTCTGGCGGTAGCAAAAGGGTCAGAGCTCGAAAAAATTTCAATTTAGGGTCAGATCTCGAATAGGTTTCAGAAAAGGGTCAAAACACAAAATTTAGCCGGGTTAGGCTAGACAAGTTTTTAACGATAGCAGCTAAACACCAGCGGATCTAAAAAAAGGGTAAACACAAGCGCGTGCACTAAGGCACGACGGCGATGTACAGGAAGATGTCGGTGGTCTATGTGCTGTAGAGATGTCCTATGAGGCTGTGGGCGCGAATACAAAGTGGACCGAGGTGGCCGTGAGGATGGGAAACAGTGAGCTCGTGGTACGGCGACGAGGGCAGTGGGGCAGTGGAGCTCGGAGCTCGCGGGGGGATATACTCGGGGTTGTGCGGCTCCAAGGGAACGACGTGACTGGCTTTAGGAAGCAATAAGGAACGCGAGGAAGATGGCGTAGAGGCCGGGGGCTCACCATGGCCGGAGATCGGCCGCGGCGGCGGTGGACCGGAGCTGAGGAAGAAGGAGAGGGGTGCCGGCGATTGGGGCAATCCCAGGCCAATTCCTTCGGCGAGGAGACAAAGTAGACAGTGGCAAAGCTCATGGAGGCGATTTTTGAACTCCGGGAGTCCATTGACCACACGCGCATGAGAGACGATGCTGCCGGAGTTGAAGAAGACAAGAAGTGCGATGTCGATGCCGAGCACTGAGGCTTCCCCTCTCCGATTCCTTCCTCTAGAGCAGCTCTCTCATCGTGATGAAGATTTCTCCATCTACAAATGGTTGTGTGGTTGACCGTAGGGTGGACCCCGATAGCGCCCTGCCATGGCCGCACCTCTGTTGAGCAGGGTGAGGGCCCCGTGGCCTCCGGGTGCCGCGCTTCTGTATCTCGGATGCGGCAGGAAGTTGCGGACTGCTATGGTACTCTGTGAGCGCTCCCGCGTCAGGAGTCGCCGGCAATGACCGGAGCCCGAGCTCCTCCCTTCTGTTTCACGTGCGTCGAGAGGTTGAAGAAGGAGGAATTGGTGAACCGGTACGGTGGGCCTCGATCTTTTTGTTTTTTTCCTACCATTGGTCCCACTTGTAAGGAGGGGTATAATTGCCAGGAAAAGTCTTGAAGCCGGTCAAACCCCTTTGACCTAACAGAAATGACGCTCAGGGGTATTTCTATAACACCATCTAATAGCACAGGGGCAGATTTGAGCATACTCAAAATTTAGGGGTAAATGCCAGGTGTGGGTTCAAGTTAGGGGGGAAATGGAATTGTCCCTTTCTTTTATAGTAGAGCCGATAATGGAGTGAAGTCCATGCGTGCAACGCCACAAGCTACAGAGTAGTAGTAGAGCACTTTACGTATAGAGTCATATTGCACAGTTTCCAATCCCCCCCCAGGCTTTTCTAGCTACTCGGGCTTAATTGGGAGTCGCTAGTTTAAATATGCTACTAGCTGATGAGGAAGCTGCAAGCGAGGTGTGGCTAGGGCGAGCACGCGAGCCACGGGATGCTGGGAAGGAAACCCCGTTCACGTGGCTAGGCTATCCAGTGCACCCAGATTGTGGTGCCGCACATCCGTTTGACTTCAAAACTCAAACTACACGTGTAAAATATTGGCTCGCAGCGAAATTACTATTTAAAAAAAAGACCGCCGTGCGTTCGGCCGGGATAGAACCCACAAAACGAGGTATACACTCCCTCGACCACTAGTAGTACTCGTTGGAGCACAACGCAACCTAGAATCGCCTTTTGTCGCTAGTAGTACGTACATTGTTCCTTACAAGAAACCCCTAATAATGCAAGAAACCACTAAAATGCCAAGAAACTACTACCACTTGCATAAGTGGCAGACTTAAGATAAGACTAGCTTATCAACCATTGTACATGTGTTGTGGTATTCTCACTAGGGGTTGCGAGGCGACAGATGCCACAAGGGCTTAGTGTGAGGGTAAGACTGCTGCTGATAGGCCCGGGAGCGGGTATGCGAGTAGAACGCGCTAGTTTACTCAGGTTCAGGGCTCTCCGGAGAGGTAATACCCCTACTCCTGCATGTCTGAGTATATATTTGGGGTGTACATCGGGCAGTACAAAGTGCTCCTGGAGCTGTATCTGAGATCAGTGCCAAGGGCATCTGATCTCGTATATGCATGCGTATGGCCGGCTCTAGTGGTCAAGTATGGCCATGGCTTGTGGTCGTGAGTGGCCTTGTGGCCAAATGAAAGTGGCGTGAGGGAGTGGATGGATGGATGTGTGCCTTATATAGGCATGGGGGTAGCTTGCTACCTAAGCTAAGGTAGTGACGTGGGGGGAAAGGGGGCATGGGGAACGATGCCCATGAGAGGTGTGGATGTGACGTGCATGCCTCCTTGTCCCTGGTGCACTTTATAAAACAATTCCCAGGGACAGATACACTGTAGATGATGTCGCGATATGGTTGTCTCGTCGATATCTTGTCGGTGTCGGGTCGGGCTGTAGTCGGCAGCCGGCTGGTTGACGCAGTCGGGAGTCGGCTGGTCGGTGCAGTCGGCAGCCGGCAGCCAGCCGAGCAGAGCAGTCAGACGGGGAGCCGGTAGAAGCAGCCGGGCAGTCGTACTGAGGGGCTTTGCTAGCCCCGATGTCTTGAATTATTGTCTTGCCGTCTTCGGGGTACCCATCGCCAATTACTCCGAGACTAGCCCCCGAGCCTCCCGGCAACTTTGCCAAAGTAGGGCAGAGCTTTTTTGGCGGGTGTTCACGGAAATGATCATATAAAAGACAAAGTTAGTCCATGCAGATATATCAAATTATTAATTTTAGCGTTGCAAGTTTTATGCGGAGGGTGCCGACTCAGTTTCGTCCGAGCCCCCTTCAATCTTTTTCGTGTTCCCTCCGATTTTTGGCTTGTGCTCTCACTCGCCAGACAGCCGCTCTGCAGTCTGTGGCTGAGAGTGGGCCGTGAAGTGGAGTGTATAGTACTTAGACTCTGGGAGCGGATTTAACCGAGCAGATACTCATAAAGGAAACGGTCGGGTCGCCCGAAGCGTTTCTCTTCCCGGACATTTTTCGCGTGGGGTGACCTCTAGCTTTTGCTCTCGCTAGCCGGACAGCCGCTCTGCAGTCCGTGGCTGAGAGGTGGGCCTTTGGTACTGCGCGTGCTACTAAGTCATCTGCGGATAAAACGTCTCAGGCCAAGCGGCCAGCCCCTAGGCCAACTCTGGCTGGCACCGGGGTGAACAGTGGTGCAACTGTAATAAAAATGTGGACATAGCCCCCCGAGCATCATTCGGGGTTATCCGTTCTTGCATGATGCAAAGAAAAATGCAGGTGAGGAGCCCATGTTTATTTTCGTGTGGTCGCGGCAGAGGTTGTCGAAGACCGTCGACGCTGCTCGGCGCTCATGGAGCGCATCGGTGCACCCACTGGGTGTAGCCGTCAAGCCTCTAGGCGCTCGAGGAGGGTCCAGCCGGTCGGGCTTGACCTGCCAGGCGGCAAGCGGAATGCGGCCGAGCCGGCTTGGCATAGCCGGCCAGGCGGCGAGGCGTCTGGCAGCGCCCTTTTCTTCTTTTTTCTCTTCTGCCGGCTGCTGGCAGCTGGACAAAACTCTTCTTTTGTCTCTTGTTTTTTTTCTTGCAATCTTCCGTGGGGGGGCGCCAGTGCACCCACTTGGTGTAGCCCCCAAAATTCGGGCTGACTGCTGAGCAGTCCGGCCTGATCTCCCGGTAACTACTTTGTCTTTTTCCTTGTGGGGGCGCGTCAGCGCACCCGCTGGTTGTAGCCCCCGAGATTCGGGCCAACTGCTGAGCAGTCGGGCCGGATCTCCCGGCAACTACTTGGTCTTCTTCCTCGCGGGGGCGTGTCAGCGTATCCGTTGGATGTAGCCCCCGAGATTCGGGTCGACTGCTGAGCAGTTGGGCCGGATCTCCCGGCAACTACTTTGTCTTCTTCTTTGCGGGGGCGCGTCAGTGCACCCGCTAGATGTAGCCCCCAGGATTCGGGCCGACTACTAAGCAGTCGGGCCGGATCTCCCGGCAACTACTTTGTCTTCTTCTTCAAGGGGGCGCATCAGCGCACCCGTTGGGTGTAGCCCCCGAGACTCTGGGCGCTCGAGGAGGTCCTGGCCGGTCGGGTTCGACCGAATAGGCGGCCAGGCCGGCGCTCCTGCCAGCGATGCGTTGAAGCGGGCAGGCAGCTCGGGTCGCGTCTGGCAGTCAGAGTGGCAAAGCAGGAGGACGAACAAACGGACGTATATTTTTTTATCTTCTCTTTGTCCCAGCCGACCTCTTTTCTCTCTCTCTCTTTTTTCATAGCAATCCGGCTGGATTTTTTGTCCAAAAGGACCCCTTGCCGAGATGAATTGCCAAAAAAGACTGCCTCTGAATCAATTTGACAAAAAGGACCCCTCAGCGGTGGCGGCAGGCGACACGTGGCACCTGCCGCCACGCCAGGAGGCAGCGGGCCCTACCGCCACCGAAGGAGGCAGCCACCCAGCCAGAACGGCTTTCGTACAGTGCACTGCACCGTGATGTAACGGGCGAGGCCAGGTGGGCCCTGCCGCCACCAGGCGAGGCAGCCTCTCGTGCCCATGTTGCGCCCAGGCCGACAGGCCAGCTGCACGCGCGACGAGACAGCGGGCCCTGCCGCCACCGGGTGAGGCGGCCGCGCTGCATGCGGCCTGACAGCCGGTCCAGTTGCAGATTATTCCTGGTGCTGATTCCGACGTAAACCTCACTCATTCCCACGCACGTAATGACGACGAATTCCACGAGCTCGCTGTTGCAAACTGGGCTGATTCCCACACATGGAGGAGGACGAATTTCACGGGCGGGAACTGTTGTGCCGACACTACAGGGATGCTCCTCCTTTATATAGTATGCGTATGCTCCGTGCGCAAGCACACTCTGCCCTCCTCTTCTACTCTCTGCGTGTAAGAACAAAGAGAAAGCAAAACTCATTACACATTTCATTCATGATTTAGGGTGATTTAGAGTTGGATTTTGAATATGTTGAAGTTGAAGAAAAGATAGACGAAGGTAAGATCTTTCCATTTTTGTTGGTTTGGTTCACATGCTTGCAGTTTGTACAATTTTTGTTTAGTTCATAACTATGTGTTCTCTGTTGTGTTAGGTATTATTTCATCAATTTTTGGAGTCATTTAGTGCTTCGGGAGTAGGATTTGTGTAGCGAAGTGAACTACGAAGTTGAAGATCAAGGTATGAGATTTGCAATACATTTATTTATTTGTGCATGCAGGGTGGTAATTAGTTCGTCCTTTAGCTCGTTATTAGCTATGTGATGGTAGTGCTTAGAGGTTAGAAATAATTTCAGACGAGAGATGTAGCATTTAAACTATTTTTTTAAATAGTAGGTTGAAGATGTTGCATCAATGTTACGTGCGTCCATTAGTATTGACATGCGGGAAATCTTAATACGGTAATTAAGAAAAAATTGTACTGTAATTGTTTATTGCATGCGGTATGTTATTTCATGTGGTATGTTATTTTATGTGGTATGTTTATTAATAAGTCTATAGTTTGGAAACCATAGATCTACTTTGTTATGTCGCAATAATCTACATTTTATATGTTAAGATTAGGTGCTAATGAACTTAATAATGTATGTAATTAGGTAAAATAATTCATCTTAGTAGCAAACAAGGAGGAGAAGACGTGATTGAAGAAATTGTGTTTCCATTTTTGTTGTCTCATTTTGAGGTGATGAACACATACATGGAAGTGCTATTTTCATACTTTTGTTAGCAGGAAGAATAATCCGTGTGTAATATTGATGTTAATGTGATAATAGGTTGACTCTGTTCATATAGTACTAGCGAACGGATATTTATTGGAACTATTTGATGCTTAATTGCATTCGCAAGCACATCCATATTGGAGCTAAGGTAAAAAATGACACTGTAATTTTGTTAATATTTTTTGTATTGATGTACTATTGTGAATAATGTGCATGCCGCTGCAAATATTATTATTTTGATGCTTATTCACGAGGAAACCCTTGTTGAGCGTGTTTGCGCGCGCGCGAGAGAGAGAGAGAGACAGAGAGAGAGAGAGAGAGAGAGAGAGAGAGAGAGAGAGAGAGAGTGATATGTCTAGAGACTGAGGCAGTGATAACAAATTCTTTGTGTCTATGTGTGTGGAGGATAGAGAGAGACATGTACATGGGGCTTTGTGTTGTGTAACATGGAGACACATATACGTAATTAGAGAGTGAGTGTGTGAGATACACATGCGGACATGGGGAGAGATGAGGATCCAGATAAATGGGTGTTTGTGCGTGTCTGTGTGTGTTTATGCACGCGTTTGTGTGTGAGAGGGAGTGTGAGTATGTGGAGTAGAGAGTACACTAATGATGTAAACCTAGTATAAGGGAAGGGGGAATGGTGTGACATGTGTAGTAGCGGGATAGCATGGGTGCGGGCGGGGGGAGCGACTATTTGGAAGAGACATCAAGTGTGTGTGTGGGAGAGGGGTGTGAGAGCAAGAGAGAGAGAGAGAGCTAGCGACGGAGAGAGAGAGAGAGAGAGAGAGAGAGAGAGAGAGAGAGAGAGAGAGAGGAAGAGAGGGGGCGAGAGGGGTCGTTTGTGTCCATAAATGGCGTATAGATAGGGAGACAATGTTGATGTTGTTCAAAATTGGCCTATGTACGGAGACGTAAGGGAAGCGAGTCATCGTGTGTGTGATAGGGACTTCATGAGAGATCTAGAATAGATGGTGTAGAGAACAATGTGCGAGATCGAGAAGGATGATACATTAGGGAGCTATGGAAAGAGTCACGACATATATGTGTACAGGGAAGGAGCTGGGGCGGGTCCGCATGTGGGAGAGATAGAAAGAGAAGAGTGGTGCACAAGGAGACAAAGTGTGCTTGTTTGCATTGGGGGTGGTGTGTGAGGTGAGTGCGCGAGAACCACATAACTAGGGAGATAGATGTTTGGGGCCGGCGTTTTGTGTTTATAGGAAAGATACACTCTACATAGTGCGTGTGCTTGGGAAAGAGAGATGTCGGGAGACCTCCCCACTGCGGCCAGCCTCCTCCGTCTGCCACCCCATTCTCCACCTTGCTGGAGCCGCTACCCCTACCACGTCGTCCACTGCAAGAGATGGACGTCTCTCATCCACGGCGCTGGACCAGGATCCTTTCATCGCGTCCTCTCGCTTCAGTAGCACCGTTGTCCACCTTGCCATTGCCGCTCCTACGATCGCCTCGTCCACGGCAACAGGATTTATCCCCCGACCCGGCTGTCTTCCGTCCAAAGTCTTCTTCCCCGCTGTCGATAGCCATCGCACCCGCAGCACCCTCAATGTATCAGCAGAGGCCTACAAGGCGTCGCAAGAGAGGTGGTACTCCTCCATATGTGCTTAAGTTATTGATCTCACCCGAAAAATAGATCGTAATTTGTTTACTGTACTTTTCTTGTTCGTACCAAATCATAATGGCTAGTTGAAATCAAACATTGGTTGCGAAGTAGCTTTGTCTAGTTTGCACCTTCAGATCCGCCATGGCACAGGAACTATACTCGTAAAGCTTATGGTTTCCCCCCTTTATATTCACTACCATCATCGTAGGTGCTTCGTGTCGTGCTAGCACTGCTCCTCAAGACTCAACCCAAAGCTTACGTGTTGAAATACAAATCTGATATGATGCTCATATCACTAAAACAGAGAACGTTTAATTGGTCACCTAATGTTCCTATATTCGTTTCAAAAAGCATGTGCGCCACCCACTGGTCCAGCTAGTTCCACTTTCCTGATTTTGCTCTTGATGCTTAGAGTTTTCCCCTTTTATCTACTCTACTATGATCTGCGTAGGTGCTTTCTGTCGTAATAGCATTACTCCACCCTTCAATCTAAACAACACAACACTCAGAATTCGAAAGCTTACTTGTTCAAATATGATTGTGATATGATAGTGATATTAGTTAACAGACACATTTAATTGGTTAGCTAAAGGTCCCACTTGAGTTTCCAAATGCATGTCGCGACATATAGAGAGACAGCATAATTGCATTTCTTTGTCACTTGTTGACTGTACTTTCTTGTCCATACAAAGTCTTAGTTGTTATTTCAAAGTAAACATCAGTTGCTAACTACCCTTTGCGCGGTTTGCAGTTTCAGATCTGCCATCCCACTGCCACGGTCAACACTGTACTCATCATGCTTATGGTTTCCCCATTTTATGATGACCACAATCAGCCTACGTGGTTCGTGTCGTAATAGCACCGCTCCACCCATCGAGCTAAACAAGCTTAGTTGTACAAATTTATATCTGATATTATGCTGATATTAGTAAAACTGAGAGATGTTTAATTGGTTAGCTAAATGTTCCTACTTTAGTTTCGAAATGCATGTGAGCCACATATGGAGAGACCGGAAAGAATAGTATTTCTCTGTGCGCTCTAGTTCATAATGGGTGGCCAACCGACATTGTATTGAAACACTTGTAATATCTTCAATCTTCTTGCTCTTCTGCTCTTCTTTAAGATGATCCTCTTCTCTTGCGGTCGACTGGTCAGGTCGAGTTGTTCTCCCTTAGTATATTTTGAATCTGTCAGGTCAGGTTGACTTGTTCTTCTTTACTATATGTTGAAGATGTCATCTGCGAAGTGTCATCACTTCTGGAGCTCTCATATTTTGAGTAGTAGGCCACATTATATTAATGCACACACCAAATTACAGCATGCATGGCATCTCTTAAAAGAATTGCAGAGATAGCACAAAGGGGTTTACAGGGAGGCAGTATTGGATTAGAATCACTTCTGCATTACAAAGAAAATCTCACTTGTTTTTATGTTTTCATGCATGTTAGATATTGAATATTATCAAAATGAATATGAGAATGGGCGCATGAGAGGAATATTGCGGAACAATCCACTGGCTAACAAACTTGGCATGGTGGAGGATGGCCTATCTTATTCACCCATCAAGGTGCTTGCTCTAACTTGGCAAGGTTGTATTGGTCGAACAAATTTTGCATCTGACCTCTTGCATTACTTCTACTTTGTTACACCATCTCCTTAGTTTAAGCATCATATATGAGTATATTCCATACCTATCCATTTTCTGTACCTATTCCATGTGTCGTCACACAATGTTTTTCCAGTCAAATGTTGTTCTTTCGTAATAGATGTCCAAAAGGAAGAGGGTGAGTGCAGATCCTCAAGGAGTACAAACTAGTTGTTTGGAAAAGGTAGTGATCCCTGTTAAATCAGATAGATCAGCAGCCATAGAAAACACAGGCCCAACTGTACCACACTTTACCCCTACTCCATTGGCCAAACCCCTATTAGAACTGCTGAGAGCCCAGTGTCAGGTACTGTCTATGATATCAATTCAAAATTTGAACTCCTAAATTTCTACATGTGCCTTACCTTCTCTCTTGTATGAAAACTAATTTCAGATGAATCTCCTTGCTCAAAGGATCATACGATCTCATAACAGTACTAGGCTCTACATTGCTCTTGTCAGTACCTCTCTCCCTTTTGCCTTGTAACGCTGTACTTAATTAATTGCTATTTGATTGTGTATCATCAGTCTGCACCTGAGCTTCATTATCCTCTGTTTCTTCCAATATTATTAGATCTATATTTACTCTTTGCAAAATGTAGAACAATGGCAACGCTTATAAAGAATTTTCTTTGGGGAATTTATTGAATTATCCTTCCTTCAACATGGAGAAGGGCTTTGTCCATCCCGTGTTAACATGTAATGTAAGTTCATCCTTCTCAAGCCTTCAAACTTTGTTCTAGTATAGATTTTGATAGGCATCATTTCCTCCATTGTTGTTTGCTTTGGTGTTTACATCTGATTGGATGTTTGCAACAACTACCAGTGTCAAATTATAGTTGTAAAAACATGTTCCTTATGCAGAATAGATCCATTTATTTGCTTATATAATTGTGAAAACTATTACGTGTCTCCTTGTTTCTCTTTCAGAGTCGTATCTCTTATGCCAGGCAGAACTTTAGGGAAGATAGTGAGCCAAACCATCTTGAGGACAGCGAGATGATCCCAAGGTCCTGTCTTGATGAAGACAGTGAGTTGAAGCTACTCACCAGTAGGTGCGAGACAACCTCTGTGCAGTTGCTGCCTCAATCAGTTCGACTTCTTCAGTCTCAACTTAAAGCGGAAAGGCTTGCTTCAGCTCAGCTCCGACTTGAAGTCAAAGATGCAATGAAGATGTCAGAGGACTGCCTTGCACACCATCATGCCATACAGCTACGGGGTGATGCATCTATGGTTGACACAACTGAGGTCTACTCAGCTTCTTCGGCTGTTTGGGGGGCCGACCTGGCCAGGCCTAGTGCCTTCTGAAGTGCTCTCAGTTTTGTATATTCTTTTGTCGGTGCATTTATTAGCACTAGTGCAAACTTTGATGCCCAGTGGATGTAATATCTGTAATAGTCGTGATAGCCTAGTGTAAGTTGCTTGCTTATTTATTTCCTTGTTGTCTTGTTTATTTGTTTTCTTGTAGTCAGTGCAGTTCTTTTTCCGCGGTTTGCTAGTGGCCGCAATAACCTATTTTTTAAAACTAGGCCACAATAACCATGGGCTACATATCTACTGTAGTGACACTGGGCCTCCTACGGGCCGTAGAAAACTGGGCCTTCTACGGGCCACAGAAATAATGGGCCTTCTACAGGCCGTAGAAACAATGGGCCTTCTACGGGCCATATCATCAATGGGCCTTATACGGGCCGTATGACAGATTGGCCAAACATGGGCCAATAACAGACCACATTATGGCTGTAAACGGGCTAGAGTTGGAATCGTCCGTTCATGGGCCGACCATAATGGGCCATCGTTAATAGGCCGTATTTGATGACGCTATGAAAACGTCCCAACGTATTAATGGGCCACAAACGGGCCGACTGTAACCACGGGCTAAATTTGGCCCACAAGCAGAAAATGACAGTAACGGGTCGTAAGTAACCGAATGTTGGAAATGAGCCCAAGAATAAATGGGCCCTGAGAAGTCCGAAAGATAACATGAGCTGCAAACGGCCTCATATTGTTCATTACAGGAATGGGCCAACAGTTCATGGGTATAAAGTGATACACTGTTCATTACAGGCCAGTTTCGCCGCGGGCCATTAATGGGCCAACAGTTACAAAGGGCCTCATATTGGACTTCTCAGGGCCATACATGGGCCGAAACTTAAAATGGGCTGGAATCATATTGGACGGCCCAGATGACGCTACTGGGCCTAATTTGGATAGGTCGTAACGGGCCCTAGGTTAGCGGGCTGTAAATGGGCTATATGTGAATAGGTCGTTAACAGGATTTCCGTGGGCCGGCCCACCACCTTTTGACCAAGTCAAACGGGTCGGCCTTTTCACAGGAATGGGCCTCTGTTGGGCCGTGCCACGTGTCGACGTATCATAGGCGCCTTCGGTCCAATGAGTGGATGACATCTGTCCCAACGGTGAGCCGACACGTGTTTCCTCTAGCCAATGATGATTTTACACGTGGAAAATCGCCATTGGTCGAGGCAGTTAACGGGTTATCGGATCCAAAACCGAACACGATAGCTTAACGGCGTTCCATTACAGTGGATGCCACGTGTCGGTCACCCTTGATGAAAGCACTTCTGTGACGCCCGATTTATCGTCATGGAAGTGGACACTTCCGTGATGATAATTTTGGTAATGTCATGGAACACTTCTACGATAGCACAGCTATGACTATATTGATTCTGTCATAAAATCATCATGGATGTACATGCATGACAGAAAACGCGACCTACTGTGACAAACACGTATCATCATGGAAGTGTATTTTTTGTAGTGGAGGAGGTGGCTGTCCAGCGCCCTGTAAGTGGTGGTTTTTGTGCCTGCTCCTCTCCGGCATCGTCGTCCATACCGTCGATGTCTTCGGAGTTGTAATCAAGCATGTTGGTTAATTCTTCGACAGTGGCTATGAACTGGGTGGTGGGTGGGAAGCGAAATTCTCTGTCATCAGCCTCCAATCCAAACCGGATATAGTTCGGCTGACGGTGTCCTGATAAGGAGAGGGCTTTTAATGAGTTTAGCACATCGCCTAAAGGCGAGTGACGGAAGATGTACGTGGAGCTGAACTCAACGATCGGCGCCTAATCAGGTTCGATGAGCGCGGATGCACACGGTTCGGAACCTATGGCTGAAGACAAATCTGAGGTTCCGGTGACACAGGCCTTGCTCGAGGTAGGATCTGTGTGCGGCTCTAACGCTGCTGAGTCTGCGGCTTCCGCGGTGGGGTTGAGCTTCCCGTCCTCGGATCGCGCAATCTGCTCTAGATCCAAGGCCAGAGCAGTTACAGGCGCTATCTCCTGAGCACGATCCGATGACAAATTTAGGTCATGTTCATCGTGGTGGTAGGGAGCGGCCGTCATGGGCTCGAATCCGTCGAAGATCAAGTCTCCGTGGATATCGGCACCGTAATTCAAGCTTCCAAAACTGACCTGATGGCCAGGGGCGTAGCTGTCGATCTGCTCTAGATGGCCAAGCGAGTTGGCCCGCAGTGCGAAGCCGCCGAACATGAAGATTTGTCCGGGGAGGAAGACCTCCCCCTAGACTGTGTTGTTGTAGATGATTGAGGGAGCCATCAAACCTTTTGGTGACGATGCAGCGAAACTCTCAATGAAAGCACCAATGTCGGTGTCAAAACCGGCGGATCTCGGGTAGGGGGTCCCGAACTATGCGTCTAAGGTCGATGGTAACATGAGACGAGGGACACGATGTTTACCCAGGTTCGGGCCCTCTCTATGGAGGTAATACCCTACTTCTGGCTTGATTGATCTTGATGAATATGAGTATTACAAGAGTTGATCTACCACGAGATCGTAATGGCTAAAACCCTAGAAGTCTAGCCTATATGATTATGATTCTGCCCTACGGACTAAACCCTCCGGCTTATATAGACACCGGAGGGGACTAGGGTTATACAAAGTCAGTTACAGAGAAAGGAATCTTCATATCTGGTCGCCAAGCTTGCCTTCCATGCCAAGGAGAGTCCCATAAGGACATGGGAGAGAGTCTTCGGTCTTGTATCTTCACAGCCCATCAGTACGAGCCATGTCAATAGTCCAGACGCCCGAGGACCCCTTAATCCAGGACTCCCTCGGTTAGTTCTTCGGTCGCAAAGTCTTCGGATAGTGACTCAAGAGCCAAGGATGTGGTTTTGTTTTCGGCGCGGAGTGCCTTATCCAGATCATCGTAACTGTGATTACTCCATTGGGTCCTGGCATTTTAAACTTCATGTACCTGTAATGGCGTACTGCTTGGAAGCGTGAGAAAGTGTCCCGCCCAAGAAAGGTGTGATACCCGCTATTGAAGGGAACAACGTGAAAGAGCAACTCTTTTGACCTGTAATTTTCAGGCGTGCTACATCAAGTTTAATTCTTCTCGAACATCGTGCTTCTCAACTGGGGATGATGCCTCAAAAGGTGATATTGCTTTGCTTGATGTGTGTTCTATCGATCCGCATTTTGTTGAGCGTGTCCCCGTAAATGAGGTTTAGCCCACTGCCGCCGTCCATGAGAACTTTGGTAAGTCGAAAGCCGTCCACGATAGGGTTTAGTACTAAAGCGGCGGGTGTTGGGAAACGTAGCATGCAATTTCAAAAAAAAATCGACACTAATGCAAGATATCTAGGAGATGCATAGCAACGAGAGGGGGATAGTGTGTCCACGTACCCTCGTAGACCGAAAGCGAAAGGGTTAACTTAACACAATTGATGTAGTCGAACGTCTTCTCGAATCAACCGATGAAGTACCGAACATACGGCACCTCCGATTTCTGCACATGTTCAGCTCGATGATGTCCCTCGAACTCTTGATCCAGTAGAGGCACGAACGAGTCGATGAGTTCCGTCAGCATGATGACGTGATGATGGTGTTGGTGAAGTGATCCGCGCAGGGCTTCACCTAAGCACTACGATAACATGATTGGAGGAGTAAATGGTGGAGGGGGGCACCTCACACGGCTAAGAAAATTGATGTGCTTTGGGGTGCCCCCTGCCCCCGTATATAAAGGAGGAGGGGGAGGCCGGCCGGACCTAGGGGTGTGCCAAGTGGGGGAGTCCCACTAGGACTCCTAGTCCTAGTCGGCTCCTCCCTTCCTTCCAACGGAGAGGGGGAAAGGGGAAAGAGGGGAAGAGGGAGAAGGAAAGGGGGGCCGTGCCCCCCAGCCCTTGTCCAATTCGGACTCCTTTGGGGGGGCGCCACCTCTTGTGGCCTACCTCCTCCTCTCCCTTATGGCCCATGAGGCCCATTTACTTTCTGGGGGGGTTCTTGTAACCTCCTGGTACTCCAAAAAATTCCCGAATCTTTCCGGAACTATTCCGGTGTCCATATATAACCTTCCAATATATTAATCTTTACCTATCGACCATTTGGAAACTCATCGTCATGTCCGTGACCTCATCCGGGACTCCGAACAACCTGCAGTCACCAAAACACATAACTCATATAATACATATCATCATCGAACGTTAAGCGTGCGGACACTATGGGTTCGAGAACTATGTAGACATGACCGAGACACCTGTCCGGTCATAACCAATAGCGGAGCCTGGATGCTCATATTGGTTCCCACATATTCTATGAAGATCTTTACCAGTCAAACTGCAATGTCAACATACGTTATTCCCTTTGTCATCGGTATGTTACTTGCCCGAGATTCGATCGTTAGTATCCTTATACCTAGTTCAATCTCGTTACCGGCAAGTCTCTTTACTCGTTCCATGGTGCATCATCCCATAACTAACTCATTAGTCACATTGCTTGCAAGGCTTCATATGATGTGCATTACCGAGAGGGCCTAGAGATACCTCTCCGATACTCGGAGTGACAAATCCTAATCTCGATCTATGACAACCCAACAAACACCTTCGGAAATACCTGTAGAACATTTTTATAATCACCCAATTACGTTGTGATGTTTGATAGCACACAAGGCATTCCTCCGGTGTCCGGGAGTTGCATAATCTCATAGTCGGAGGAATATATATTTGACATGAAGAAAGCAGTAGCAATAAAACTAAACGATCATTACGCTAAGCTAACAGATGGGTCTTGTCCATCACATCATTCCACTAACGATGTGATCCCGTTTATCAAATGACAACTCATGTCCATGGCTTGGAAACTTAACCATCTTTGATCAACGAGCTAGTCTAGTAGAGGCACACTAGGTATACTGTGTTTTGTCTATGTATTCACACATGTATCAAGTTTCCGGTTAACACAATTCTAGCATGAATAATAAACATTTATCATGAATAAGGAAATATAAAATAAAAACTTTATTATTGCCTCTAGGGCATGTTTCCTTCAGTCTCCCACTTGCACTAGAGTCAATAATCTAGACTACATTGTAATGAATCTAACACCCATGGAGTCTTGGTGTTGATCATGTTTTGCTCATGGAAGAGGCTTAGTCAACGGGTCTGCAACATTCAGATCCGTATGTATTTTGCAAATCTCTATGTCTTCCTCCTTGACCAAATATTTTTGTGAAATCTGGATTCCTTCGCCAAGGCAATTGCTCCATTATTGTCACAAAAGATTTTCATTGGACCCGATGCGCTAGGTATTACACCTAGATCGGATATGAACTCCTTCATCCAGACTCCTTCATTTGTTGCTTCCGAAGCAGCTATGTACTCTGCTTCACACGTAGATCCTGCCATGACGCTTTGCTTGGAACTGCACCAACTGACAGCTCCACCACTCAATAAAAACATGTATCCGGGTTGTGACTTAGAGTTATCCGGATCAGTGTCAAAGCTAGCGTCAACGTAACCACTTACGACAAGCTCTTTGTCACCTCCATAAACGAGAAACATTTCCCTAGTCCTTTTCAGCTACTTTAGGATGTTCTTGACCACTATCCAGTGATCCACTCCTGGATTACTTTGGTACCTCCCTGCTAAACTTATAGCAAGGCACACATCAGGTCTGGTACACAGCCTAGCATACATGATAGAACCTACGGCTGAAGCATAGGGAATGACTTTCATTTTCTCTCTATCTTCTGCAGTGGTCAGGCATTGAGTCTAACTCAACTTCACACCTTGTAACACAGGCAAGAACCGTTTCTTTGACTGATCCATTTTGAACTTCTTCAAAACTTTATCAAGGTATGTGCTTTGCGAAAGTCCTATCAAGCGTCTTGATCTATATCTATAGATCTTGATGCCCAATATATAAGCAGCTTCACTGAGGTCTTTCATTGAAAAACTCTTATTCAAGTATCCTTTTATGCTATTCAGAAATTCTACATCATTTCCAATCAACGATATGTCATCCACATATAATATTAGAAATGTTATAGAGCTCCCACTCACTTTCTTGTAAATACAGGCTTCTCCAAAAGTCTCTATAAAACCATATGCTTTGATCACCTCATCAAAGTGTATATTCTAACTCCGAGATGCTTGCACCAGTCCATAAATGGATCGCTAGAGCTTGCACACTTTGTTAGCATCTTTGGGATCGACAAAACCTTCTGGTTGCATCATATACAACTGTTCTTTAAGAAATCCATTAAGGAATGCAGTTTTGATATCCATTTGCCAGATTTCCTAATCATAAAATGCGGCAATTGCTAACATGATTCGGACAGACTTAAGCATCTCTATGGGTGAGAAAGTCTCATTGTAGTCAACTCCTTGAACTTGTCGAAAACCCTTTGCAACAAGTCGAGCTTTATAGGCAGTAACATTACCATCAGCATCAGTCTTCTTCTTGAAGATCCATTTATTCTCTATGGGTCGCTGATCATCGGGCAAATCCACCAAAGTCCACATTTTGTTCTCATACATGGACCTATCTCAGATTTCATGGACTCAAGCCATTTTTCGGAATCTGGGCTCATCATAGGTTCTTCATAGTTTGTAGGTTCGTCATGGTCAAGTAATAAGACCTCCGGAACAGTATTACCGTACCACTCTGGTGCGGATTGTGCTCTGCCAGACCTACGAGGTTCTGTAGCAACTTGATCTGTAGTTTCATGATCTTTATCATTAGCTTCCTCTCTAGTTGGTGTAGGCATCACGGGAACAGATTTCTCGGATGAGCTACTTTCCAAATTGAGAGCGGGTACAATTACCTCATCAAGTTCTACTTTCCTCCCACTCACTTCTTTCGAGAGAAACTCCTTCTCTAGAAAGGTTCCGTTCTTAGCAACAAAAATCTTGCCTTCAGACTTGCGGTAGAAGGTGTAACCAATTGTTTCCTTAGGGTATCCTATGAAGACACATTTATCCGATTTGGGTTCGAGCTTATCGGGCTGAAGCCTTTTGACATAAGCATCGCGTCCCCAAACTTTAAGAAACAACAACTTAGGTTTACTACCAAACCATAGTTCATACAGTGTAGTCTCAACGGACTTTGACGGTGCCCTGTTTAAAGTGAATGCAGCTGTCTCTAATGCATTACCCCAAAACGATAGTGGTAAATCGGTAAGAGACATCATAGATCGCACCATATCCAATAAGATGCGGTTATGACATTTGGACACACCATCATGTTGTGGTGTTCCAGGTGGCGTGAGCTGTGAAACTATTTCACAATGTTTTAAATGAAGGCCAAACTCGTAACTCAAATATTCTCCTCCCCGATCAGGTCGTAGAAACTTTGTTTTCTTGTTATGATGATTCTCCACTTACTCTGAAATTGTTTGAACTTTTCAAATGTTTCAAACTTGTGTTTCATTAAGTATATATACCCATATATACTCAAATCATCTGTGAAGGTCAGAAAATAACGATACCAATCATGAGCATCAACACTCATTGGACCGCATACATCGGTATGTATTATTTCCAATAAGTCACTAGCTCGTTCCATAGTTCCAGAGAACGGAGTTTTAGTCATCTTGCCCATAAGGCACGGTTCGCAAGTATCGAATGATTCATAATCAAGTGATTCCAAAAGTCCATCTTTATGGAGTTTCTTCATGCGCTTTACACCGATATGACCAAAATGGCAGTGCCACAAATAAGTTGCACTATCATTATCAACTTTGCATCTTTTGGCATTAATATTATGAATATGTGTATCATCACGATCAAGATTCAACAGAAATAGATCACTCTTCAAGGGTGCATGATTATAAAAGATATTACTCATATAAATAGAACAACCATTATTCTCTGATTTAAATGAATAACCGTCTCGCACTAAATAAGATCCAGACATAATGTTAATGCTCAACGCTGGCACCAACTAACAATTATTCAGGTCTAAAACTAATCCCCGAAGGTAGATGTAGAGGTAGCGTGCCGACGGCGATCACATCAACCTTGGAACCATTTCTGACGTGCATCGTCACCTTGTCCTTAGCCGATCTTCATTTAATCCGTAGTCCCTGCTTCGAGTTATAAATATGAGCAACCAAACAGGTATCAAAATACCCAGGCACTACTACGAGAATTAGTAATGTACACATCAATAACATGTATATCAAATATACCTTTGCTCACTTTGCCATCCTTCTTATCTGCCAAATACTTGGGGCAGTTCCGCTTCCAGTGACTTTGCAGTAGAAGCACTCAGCTTTAGGCTTGGGTCCATTTTTAGGCTCTTCCCGGGAGTGACAACTTGCTTGTCATTCTTCTTGAAGTTCCCCTTCTTTTTACCCTTGCCCTTCTTCTTAAAACTAGTGGTCTTGTTAACCATCAACACTTGATGATCCTTCTTGATTTCTACCTCTACAGCCTTTAGCATCATGAAGAGCTCGGGAATAGTCTTTTCCATCCCTTGCATATTGTAGTTCATCACGAAGCCTTTGTATCTTGGTGACAGTTATTGAAGAACTCTGTCAATGACACAATCATCTGGAAGATTAACTCCCAGCTGAGTCAAGTGATTATGGTACCTAGACATTCTGAGTTATGTGCTCACTAACAGAACGGTTCTCCTCCGTCTTGCAGCTATAGAACTTGTTGGAGACTTCATATCTCTCAACTCAGGCATTTGTTTGAAATATTAACTTCAACTCCTGGAACATCTCATATGGTCCATGACGTTCAAAACGTCTTTGAAGTACCAATTCTAAGCTATAAAGCATGGCACACTGAACTAATGAGTAGTCATCAGATCGAGCTTGCTATGCGTTCACAACGTCAGCTTCTGCTCCTGCAGCAGGCCTTGCACCTAGAGGTGCATCAAGGACATAATTCTTCTGTGCAGCAATGAGGATAATTCTCAATTTATGGACCCAGTCTGTGTAGTTGCTAACATCATCTTTCAACTTAGCTTTCTCTAGGAACGCATTAAAATTCAAAGGAACGGTAGCACGGGCCATTGATCTACAACATAGATATGCAAAAAAAAACTATCAGGACTAAGTTAATGATAAACTAAGTTCAATTTAATTATATTAGTCAAGAACTCCCAATTAGATAGATATCCCTCTAGTCATCTAAATGATATGTGATCCAAATCAACTAAACCATGTCTGATCAACACGTGAGATGGAGTAGTCTTCAATGGTGAACATCACTATGTTGATCATATCTACTATATGGTTCACATTCGACCTTTCGGTCTCCAGTGTTCGAGGCCATATATGTATATGCTAGGCTTGTTAAGTTTAACTCGAGTATTCCACATGTGCAAATTTGTCTTGCACTCGTTGTTTATAAACGTAGAGCCTATCACACCCGATCATCACGTGGTGTCTCAGCACGAAGAACTTTCGCAACGGTGCATACTCGGGGAGAACACTTATACCTTGAAATTTAGGAAGGGATCATCTTATAATGCTACCGCCGTACTAAGCAAAATAAGATGCATAAAGATAAACATCACATGCAATCAAAATATGTAACATGATATGGCCATCATCATCTTGTGATTTTGATCTCCATCATTGAAGCAACGTCATGATCTCCATCGTCACCGGCTTGACACCTTGATCTACATCGTAGCGTCGTGGTCGTCTCGCCAACCATTGCTTCTACGACTATCGCTGCCGCTTATTGATAAAGTAAAGAAATTACATAGAGTTTGTATCTCATACAATAAAGTGATGTCTACTACGCAACCTTCTTCTTGTAGATGTTGTTGGGCCTACAAGTGCAGAGGTTTGTAGGACAGTAGCAAATTTCCCTCAAGTGGATGACCTAAGGTTTATTAATCCGTGGGAGGCGTTGGTTGAAGATGGTCTCTCTCAAACAACCCTGCAACCAAATAACAAAGAGTCTCTTGTGTCCCCAACACACCCAATACAATGGTAAATTGTATAGGTGCACTAGTTCGGCGAAGAGATGGTGATACAAGTGCAATATGGATGGTAGATATAGGTTTTTGTAATCTGAAAATATAAAAACAGCAAGGTAATTAATGATAAAAGTGAGCGTAAATGGTATTGCAATGCTTCGAAACAATGCCTAGGGTTCATACTTTCACTAGTGCAAGTTCTCTCAACAATAATAACATAACTGGATCATATAACTATCCCTCAACATGCAACAAAGAGTCACTCCAAAGTCACTAATAGCAGAGAACAAACGAAGAGATTATTGTAGGGTACGAAACCACCTCAAAGTTATCCTTTCTGATCGATCTATTCAAGAGTCTGTAGTAAAATAACACGAAGCTATTCTTTCCATTTGATCTATCATAGAGTTCGTACTAGAATAACACCTTAAGACACAAATCAACCAAAACCCTAATGTCAACTAGATACTCCAATGTCACCTCAAGTATCCGTGGGCATGATTATATGATATACATCACACAATCTCAGATTCATCTATTCAACCAACACAAAGTACTTCAAAGAGTGCCCCAAAGTTTCTACCGGAGAGTCAAGACAAAAACGTGTGCCAACCCCTATGCATAAGTTCACAAGGTCACTGAACCTGCAAGTTGATCACCAAAACATACATCAAGTAGATCACGTGAATATCCCATTGTCACCACAGATAAGCACATGCAAGACATACATCAAGTGTTCTCAAATCCTTAAAGACTCAATCTGATAAGATAACTTCAAAGGGAAAACTCAATCCATTACAAGAGATTATAGGGAGAGGAACATCATAAGATCCAACTATAATAGCAAATCTCGCGATACGTCAAGATCGTGCCATACCAAGAACACGAGAGAGAGAGAGAGAGAGAGATCAAACACATAGCTACTGGTACATACCCTCAGCCCCGAGGGTGAACTACTCCCTCCTCGTCATGGAGAGCGCCGGGATGATGAAGATGGCCACCGGTGAGGGATCCCCCCTCCGATAGGGTACCAAAATAGGGTCCTGATTGGTTTTTGGTGGCTACAGAGGCTTGCGGAGGCAGAACTCCTGATCTAGGTTTCTTTTCGAGGGTTTCTGTATTTATAGGAATTTTTGGCGTCGGTCTCACGTCAGGGGGGGTCTCCGAGTCATCCACGAGATAGGGGGGCCCAGAGGGGTGGGCGCGCCCCCCACCCTCGTGGGAAGCCCGGGACTCGTCTGGCCCAACTCTTTTACTCTGGGGGCTTCTTTTGGTCCATAAAAAATCATCAAAAATTGGCACGTCAATTGGACTCCGTTTGGTATTCCTTTTCTATAAAACTCAAAAACAAGGAAAAAACAAAAACTAGCACTGGGCTCTAGGTTAATAGGTTAGTCCCAAAAATCATATAAAATAGCATATAAATACATATAAAACATCCTAGATGGATAATATAATAGAATGGAACAATAAAAAATTATAGATACGTTGGAGACGTATCAAGCATCCCCAAGCTTAATTCCTGCTCATCCTCGAGTAGGTAAATGATAAAAACAGAATTTTTTATGTGGAATGCTACCTAACATATTTATCAATGTATTTTTTCTTTATTGTGGCATGAATGTTCAGATCCGAAAGATTCAAGACAAAATTTTAATATCGACATAAGAATGATAATACTTCAAGCACACTAACAAGACAATTATGTCTTCTCAAAATAACATGGCCAATGAAAGTTTATCCCTACAAAATCATATAGTCTGGCTATGCTCCATCTTCATCACACAAAATATTCAAATCATGCACAACCTCGGTTTCAGCCAAGCAATTGTTTCATACTTTAGTATTCTCAAACCTTTTCAACTTTCACGCAATACATGAGCGTGAGCCATGGACATAGCACTATAGGTGGAATAGAATGGGGGTTGTGGAGAAGACAAAAAGGAGAAGATAGTCTCACATCAACTAGGCGTATCAACGGGCTATGGAGATGCCCATCAATAGATATCAATGTGAGTGAGTAGGGATTGCCATGCAATGGATGCACTAGAGCTATAAGTGTATGAAAGCTCAAAAACAAACTAAGTGGGTGTGCATCCAACTTTCTTGCTCATGAAGACCTAGGGTAGGAAGCCCATCATTGGAATATACAAGCCAAGTTCTATAATGAAAAATTCCCACTAGTATATGAAAGTGACAACATAGGAGACTCTCTATCATGAAGTTCATGGTGATACTTTGAAGCACAAGTGTGGTAAAAGGATAGAAGAATTGCCCCTTCTCTCTTTTTTCTCTCTTTTTTGTTTTTTTATTTGGGCCTTTTCTCTTTTTTTATGGCCTCTTTTTTTCCTTTTTTTTTGTCCGGAGTCTCATCCCGACTTGTGGGAGAATCATAGTCCCCATCATCTTTCCTCACTAGGACAATGCTCTAATAATGAAGATCATCACACTTTTATTTACTTACAACTCAATAATTACAACTCGATACTTAGAACAAGATATGGCTCTATATGAATGCCTCCGGCGGTGTACCAGGATGTGCAATGAATCAAGAGTGACATGTATGAAAGAATTATGAACGGTGGCTTTGCCACAAATATGATGTCAACTACATGATCATGTAAAGCAATATGACAATGGTGGAGCGTGTCATAATAAACATAACGGTGGAAAGTTGCATGGCAATATATCTCGGAGTGGCTATGGAAATGCCATAATAGGTAGGTATGGTGGCTGTTTTGAGGAAGGTATATGGTGGGTGTATGATACCGGCCAAAGTTGCGCGGTATTAGAGAGGCTAGCAATGGTGGAAGGGTGAGAGTGTGTATAGTCCATGGACTCAACATTAATCATAAAGAACTCACATACTTATTGCAAAAATCTACAAGTTATCTAAACAAAGTACTAAAGACATGCCCCTAGGGGAAGGGTTGGTAGGAGTTAACCATCGTGTGATCCCGACCTCCACACATAAGGAAGACAATCAATAAATAAATCATGCTCCAACTTCATCACATAACGGTTCACCATACGTGCATGCTACGGGAATCACAAATTTTAACACAACTATCTCTCAAATTCACAACTACTCACTAGCATGACTCTAATATCACCATCTTCATATCTCAAAACAATCATAAGGAATCAAACTTCTCATAGTATTCAATGCACTTTATATGAAAGTTTTTATTATATCCCACTTGGATGCCTATCATACTAGGAATAATTTTATAACCAAAGCAAATTATCATGCTGTTTAAGACTCTCAAAATAATATAAATGAAGCATGATAGTTCATCAATTTCTTCAAAATAAAACTATCATCATGCTCTAAAAAGATATAAGTGAGGCACTAGAGCAAACGACAAACTACTCCGAAAGATATAAGTGAAGAACAATGAGTAGTCGAATAATTGTGCAACTATGTGAAGACTCTCTAACATTTAAGAATTTCAGATCTTAGGATTTTATTCAAACATCAAGCAAAACAAAAATAAAATGAAATGACGCTCCAAGCAAAACACATATCATGTGGTGAATAAAAATATAGCTCCAAGTAAAGTTACCGATGAACGAAGACGAAAGAGGGGATGCCTTCGGGGGCATCCCCAAGCTTAGGCTATTGGTTGTCCTTTAATATTACCTTGGGGTGCCTTGGGCATACCCAGGCTTAGTCTCTTGCCACTCCTTATTCCATAGTCCATCGAATCTTTACCCAAAATTTGAAAACTTCACAACACAAAACTCAAAAGAAAACTCGTAAGCTCCGTTAGTATAAGAAAATAAACCACCACTTAGGTATTGTTGTGAACTCATTATAAATTCATATTGGTGTAATATCTACTGTATTCTAACTTCTCTACGGTTCATACCCTCCGATACTACTCATAGATTCATCAAAATAAGCAAACAACACATAGAAAACAGAATCTGTCAAAAAACAGAACAGCCTGTAGTAATCTGTAACTATCTAATACTTATGTAACTCCAAAACTTCTACAAAATTAGGAAATCCTGAGAAATTTGCGTACCAATACAGAGAAAAAAGAATCATATCAAAAGCAGGTTTCCGTGAATTATCAAAACTAATTTACTGGGTGCAAAAGTTTCTGATTTTCAGCAGGATCAACACAACTATCACCGTAAGCTACCCTAAAGGTCCTACTTGGCACTTCATTGAAACGAAAGCTATAAAACATGATTACTATAGTAGCATAATCATGTGAACACACAAAAACAGTAAAGGTAAATATTGGGTTGTCTCCCAACAAGCGCTTTTCTTTAATGCCTTTTAGCTAGGCATGATGATTTCAATGATGCTCGCATAAAAGATAAGAATTGAAACATAAAGAGAGCATCATGAAGAATATTACTAACACATTTAAGTCTAACCCACTTCCTATGCATAGGGATTTTGTGAGCAAACAACTTATGGGAACAATAATCAACTAGCATAGGAAGGCAAAACAAGCATACCTTTAAAACTTTAAGCACATAGAGAGGAAACTTGATATCATTGCAACTCCTACAAGCATATATTCCTCCCTCATAATAATTTTCAATAGCATCATGAATGACTTCAACAATATAACCAGCACATAAAGAATTCTTTTCATGATCTACTTGCATAGAAATTTTAATACTCTCCACATAAGAAAATTTATTCTCATCAATAGTAGTGGGATCAAACTCAACAAAATAACTATCATGTGAAGCATAATCCAATTGAAAATTAAAATCAAGATGACAAGTTTCATGGTTATCTTTATTCTTTATAGCATACGTGTCATCAAAATAATCATCATAAATAGGAGGCATGCTTTCATCATAATAAATTTGCTCATCAAAACTTGGGGGCCAAAAAACATCATATTTATCAAACATAGCTTCCCCAAGCTTGTAGCTTTGCATATCATTAGCATCATGGGTATTCAAAGAATTCATACTAACAACATTGCAAGCATGCTCATCATTCAAAGATTTAGTGCCAAACATTTTAATGCATTCTTCCTCTAGCAATTGAGCACAATTATCGGAATCCTTATTTTCACGGAAGACATTAAAAAGATGAAGCATATGAGGCACCCTCAATTCCATTTTTTGTAGTTTTCTTTTATAGACTAAACTAGTGATAAAAACAAGAAACTAAAAAATTCGATTGCAAGATCTAAAGATATACCTTCAAGCACTCACCTCCCCGGCAACGGCACCAGAAAAGAGCTTAGTTGAAGGGGTGTTAGTGCCGCTTACCTAGCCTCCCCGGCAACAGCACCAGAAAAGAGCTTGACGTCTACTACGCAACCTTCTTCTTGTAGACGCTGTTGGGCCTCCAAGTGCAGAGGTTTGTAGGACAGTAGCAAATTTCCCTCAAGTGGATGATCTAAGGTTTATCAATCCGCGGGAGGCGTAGGTTGAAGATGGTCTCTCTCAAAAAACCCTGCAACCAAATAACAAAGAGTCTCTTGTGTCCCCAACACACCCAATACGATGGTAAATTGTATAGGTGCACTAGTTCTGCGAAGAGATGGTGACACAAGTGCAATATGGATGGTATATATAGGTTTTTGTAATCTGAAAATATAAAAACAGCAAGGTAACTAATGATAAAAGTGAGCGTAAACGGTATTGCAATGCTTCGAAACAAGGCCTAGGGTTCATACTTTCACTAGTGCAAGTTCTCTCAACAATAATAACATAACTCGATCATATAACTATCCCTCAACATGCAACAAAGAGTCACTCCAAAGTCACTAATATCGGAGAACAGACGAAGAGATTATTGTAGGGTACAAAACCACCTCAAAGTTATCCTTTCTGATCAATCTACAAGAAGTCCGTAGTAAAATAACACGAAGCTATTCTTTCCATTCGATCTATCATAGAGTTTGTACTAGAATAACACCTTAAGACACAAATCAACCAAAACCCTAATGTCACCTGGATACTCCAATGTCACCTCAAGTATCGGTGGACACGATTATATGATATGCATCACACAATCTCAAATTCATCTATTCAACCAACACAAAGTACTTCAAAGAGTGCCCCAAAGTTTCTACCGGAGAGTCAAGACAAAAACGTGTGCCAACCCCTATGCATAAGTTCACAAGGTCACTGAACCTGCAAGTTGATCACCAAAACATACATCAAGTAGATCACGTGAATATTCCATTGTCACCACAGATAAGCACATGCAAGACATACATCAAGTGTTCTCAAATCCTTAAAGACTGAATCCGATAAGATAACTTCAGAGGGTAAACTCAATCCATTACAAGAGAGTAGAGGGGGAGAAACATCATAAGATCCAACTATAATAGCAAAGCTCGCGATACATCAAGATCGTGCCATATCAAGAACACGAGAAAGAGAGAGAGATCAAACACATAGCTACTGGTACATACCCTCAGCCCCGAGGTTGAACTACTCCCTCCTCGTCATGGAGAGCACCGAGATGATAAGATGGCCACTGGTGAGGGATCCCCCCTCCGGCAAGGTGTCGGAACAGGGTCTCGATTGGTTTTTGGTGGCTATAGAGGCTTGCGGTGGCGGAACTCCCGATCTAGGTTTCTTTTCGAGGGTTTCTGTATTTATGGGAATTTTTGGCGTCAGTCTCACGTCAGGGGGGTCTCCGAGTCTTCCACGACATAGGGGGTGCGCCCAGGGGGTGCGTGCACCCCCCACCCTCGTGGGCAGCCCTTGACTCTTCTGGCCCAACTCTTTTACTCCGGGGGCTTCTTTTGGTCCATAAAAAATCATCAAAAATTGGCACGTCAATTGGACTCCGTTTGGTATTCCTTTTCTGTAGAACTCAGAAACAAGGAAAAAACAGAAACTGGCACTGGGCTCTAGCTTAATAGGTTAGTCCCAAAAATCATGTAAAATAGCATATAATCGCATATAAAACATCCTAGATGGATAATATAATAGCATGAAACAATCAAAAATTATAGATACGTTGGAGACGTATCATAAAGCAACAACCATATGGCTCCTGCCAGTTGCCGATAACTTTTGCAAAACATGATCATCTCATACAACAATCTTTATATCACATCATGTCCTAACCATATCACATCACAACATGCCCTGCAAAAACAACTTAGACGTCCTCTACTTTGTTTGTTGCAAGTTTTACGTGGCTGCTATGGGCTTCTAGCATGAACCGTACATACCTATAGCACAAAAACCACAACGGTGATTTATCAAGTATGTTGTTTTCACCTTCACAAGGACCAGTCACAGTCAAATTCGATTCAACTAAAGTTAGAGAAACATACACCCGCCAGCCATCTTTATACAAAACTAGTTGCATGTATATCGGTGGAACCGGTCTCATGAATGCAGTCATGTATGGTTGGTCCGGGCCGCTTCATCCAACAATACGCTGAATCAAAATAAGACGTTTGTGGTAAGGAGCATGACGATCACCGCCCACAACTCTTTGTGTTCTACTCATGCATATCATCTACGCATTGACCTGGCTCAGATGCCAATGTTGGGAAACGTAGCATGCAATTTCAAAAAAAATCCTATGCTCACGCAAGATCTATCTAGGAGATGCATAGCAACGAGAGGGGGAGAGTGTGTCCACATAACCTCGTGGACCGAAAGCGGAAGCGTTAACTTAACACAGTTGATGTAGTCGAACGTCTTCTCGATGAAGGAAATATGCCCTAGAGGCAATAATAAAGTTATTATTTATTTCCTCATATCATGGTAAATGTTTATTGTTCATGCTAGAATTGTATTAACCGGAAACATGATACATGTGTGAATACATAGACAAACATAGTGTCACTAGTATGCCTCTACTTGACTAGCTCATTGATCAAAGATGGTTATGTTTCCTAACCATAGACATGTGTTGTCATTTGATTAATGGGATCACATCATTAGGAGAATGTTGTGATTGACTTGACCCATTCCGTTAGCTTAGCACTTGATCGTTTAGTATGTTGCTATTGCTTTCTTCATGACTTATACAAAGTTCCTACAACTATGAGATTGTGCAACTCCTGTTTACCGGAGGAACACTTTGTGTGCTACCAAATGTCACAATGTAACTGGGAGATTATAAAGGTGCTCTACAGGTGTCTCCAAAGGTACATGTTGAGTTGGCATAATTCGAGATTAGGTTTTGTCACTCCGATTGTCCGAGAGGTATCTCTAGGCCCTCTCGATAATACTCATCACTTAAGCCTTGCAAGCATTGTAACTAATGAGTTAGTTATGAAATGATGTATTACGGAACGAGTAAAGAGACTTGCCGGTAATGAGATTGAACTAGGTATTGGATACCGACGGTCGAATCTCGGGCAAGTAACATAGCGATGACAAAGGGAACAACGTATGTTGTTATGCGGTTTGACCGATAAAGATCTTCGTAGAATATGTAGGAACCAATATGAACATCCAGGTTCCACTATTGGTTATTGACCGAGAATAGTTCTAGGTCATGTCTACATAGTTCTCGAACCCGTAGGGTCCGCACGCTTAACGTTACGATGACAGTTTTATTATGAGTTTATAAGTTTTGATGTACCGAAGTTTGTTTGGAGTCCCGAATGTGATCACGGACATGACGAGGAGTCTCAAAATGGTCGAGACATAAAGATTGATATATTGGACTACTATGTTCGGACACAGGAAGTGTTTCGGGTGATTTCGGAGAAAACCGGAGTGCCGGAGGGTTATC
>NC_041393.1:562788094-562818097 GCF_002162155.2 Triticum dicoccoides | reverse complement strand
GGCCAGGGTGGGCCACGCGCCCCCTCTCCCTCTGGTCCGAATTGGACTAGGAGGGGGGCGGCGCCCCCCTCTTTCCTTCCCCCTCTCCCCCTTCCTTTCCCCCTCCTAGTAGGAGTAGAAAAGGGGGAGTCCTACTCCTACTAGGAGGAGGACTCCTCCTCCTTGGCGCGCCCACAAGGGCCGGTCGGCCTCCCCCCTTGCTCCTTTATATATACGGGGGCGGGGGGGCACCCTAGGACACACAAGTTGATCTACGGATCGTTCCTTAGCCGTGTGCGGTGCCCCCCTCCACCATATTCCACCTCGGTCATATCGTCACGGAGTTTAGGTGAAGCCCTGCGCCGGTAGAACATCATCATTGTCACCACGCCGTCGTGCTGACGGAACTCATCCCCGATGCTTTGCTGGATTGGAGCCCGGGGAACATCATCGAGCTGAACGTGTGCTAAACACAGAGGTGCCGTACGTTCGGTGCTTGGATCGGTCGAATCGTGAAGACGTACGACTACATCAACCGCGTTGTCATAACGCTTCCGCTTACGGTCTACGAGGGTACGTGTACAACACTCTCCCCTCTCGTTGCTATGCCATCACCATGATCTTGCGTGTGCGTAGGAAAATTTTTGAAATTACTACGTTCCCCAACAGTGGTATCAGAGCCAGGTTTTATGCGTAGATGTCATATGCACGAGTAGAACACAAGTGAGTTGTGGGCGATACAAGTCATACTGCTTACCAGCATGTCATACTTTGGTTCAGCGGTATTGTGAGATGAAGCGGCCCGGACCGACATTACGAGTATGCTTACGCGAGACTGGTTTCACCGTTACGAGCACTCGTGCTTAAAGGTGGCTGGCGGGTGTCTGTCTCTCTCACTTTAGCTGAATCGAGTGTGGCTACGCCCGGTCCTTGCAAAGATTAAAACATCACTAACTTGACGAACTATCGTTGTGGTTTTTTGATGCGTAGGTAAGAACGGTTCTTGCTAAGCCCGTAGCAGCCACGTAAAACTTGCAACAACAAAGTAGAGGACGTCTAACTTGTTGTTGCAGGGCATGTTGTGATGTGATATGGTCAAGACGTGATGCTATATTTTATTGTATGAGATGATCATGTTTTGTAACCGAAGTTATCGGCAACTGGCAGGAGCCATATGGTTGTCGCTTTATTGTATGAAATGTAAACGCCCTGTAATTGCTTTACTTTATCACTAAGCGGTAGCGATAGTCATAGAAGCAATAGATGGCGTAAACGACAATGATGCTACGATGGAGATCAAGGTGTCGCGCCGGTGACGATGGTGATCACGACGGTGCTTTGGAGATGGAGATCACAAGCACAAGATGATGATGGCCATATCATATCACTTATATTAATTGCATGTGATGTTTATCCTTTATGCATCTTATCTTGCTTTGATTGACGGTAGCATTTTAAGATGATCTCTCACTAAAAATTATCAAGAAGTGTTCTCCCTGAATATGCACCGTTGCCAAAGTTCGTCGTGCCCAGACACCACGTGATGATCGGGTGTGATAAGCTCTACGTCCATCTACAACGGGTGCAAGCCAGTTTTGCACACGCAGAATATTCAGGTTATACTTGACGAGCCTAGCATATGCAGATATGGCCTCGGATAACAGAGACCGAAAGGTCGAGCGTGAATCATATAGTAGATATGATCAACATAGTGATGTTCACCATTGAAAACTACTCCATCTCACGTGATGATCGGTTATGGTTTGGTTGATTTGGATCACGTAATCACTTAGATGACTAGAGAGATATCTATCTAAGTGGGAGTTCTTAAGTAATATGATTAATTGAACTTAAATTTATCATGAACTTAGTACCTGATAGTATTTTGCTTGTCTATGTTTGTTGTAGATAGATGGCTCGTGATGTTGTTCCGTTTAATTTTAATGCGTTCCTTGAGAAAGCAAAGTTGAAAGATGATGTTAGCAATTACACGGACTGGGTCCGTAACTTGAGGATTATCCTCATTGCTGCGTAGAAGAATTACGTCCTGGAAGCACCGCTGGGTGCCAGGCCTGCTGCAGGAGCAACGCCAGATGTTGTGAGCGTCTGGCAGAGCAAAGCTGATGACTACTCTATAGTTCAGTGTGCCATGCTTTACGGCTTAGAACCGGGTCTTCAACGACGTTTTGAAGGTCATGGAGCATATGAGATGTTCCAGGAGTTGAAGTTAATATTTCAAGCAAATGCCCGGATTGAGAGATATGAAGTCTCCAATAAGTTCTACAGCTGCAGGATGGAGGAGAATAGTTCTGTTAGTGAGCATATACTCAAAATGTCTGGGTATAATAATCACGTGATTCAACTGGGAGTTAATCTTCCGGATGATAGCGTCATTGACAGAATTCTCCAATCACTGCCACCAAGCTACAAGAGCTTCGTGATGAACTATAATATGCAAGGGATGAACAAGACAATTCCCGAGCTCTTCGCAATGCTAAAGGCTGCGGAGGTAGAAATCAAGAAGGAGCATCAAGTGTTGATGGTCAACAAGACCACTAGTTTCAAGAAAAAGGGCAAAGGGAAGAAGAAGGGGAACTTCAAGAAGAACAGCAAGCAAGTTGCTGCTCAAGAGAAGAAACCCAAGTCTGGACCTAAGCCTGAAACTGAGTGCTTCTACTGCAAGCAAACTGGTCACTGGAAGCGGAACTGCCCCAAGTATTTGGCGGATAAGAAGGATGGCAAAGTGAACAAAGGTATATGTGATATACATGTTATTGATGTGTACCTAACTAGAGCTCGTAGTAGCACCTGGGTATTTGATACTGGTTCTGTTGCTAATATTTGCAACTCGAAACAGGGACTACGGAATAAGCAAGCACTGGTCAAGGACGAGGTGACGATGCGCGTGGGAAACGGTTCCAAAGTCGATGTGATCGCAGTTGGCACGCTACCTCTACATCTACCTTCGGGATTAGTCTTAGACCTGAATAATTGTTATTTGGTGCCAGTGTTGAGCATGAACATTATATCTGGATCTTGTTTGATGTGAGACGGTTATTCATTTAAATCAGAGAATAATGGTTGTTCTATTTATATGAGTAATATCTTTTATGGTCATGCACCCTTGAAGAGTGGTCTATTTTTATTGAATCACGATAGTAGTGATACACATATTCATAATGTCGAAGCCAAAAGATGCAGAGTTGATAATGATAGTGCAACTTATTTGTGGCACTGCCGTTTAGGTCATATCGGTGTAAAGCGCATGAAGAAACTCCATACTGATGGACTTATGGAATCACTTGATTATGAATCATTTGGTACTTGCGAACCGTGCTTCATGGGCAAGATGACTAAAACACCGTTCTCCGGTACTATGGAGAGAGCAACAGATTTGTTGGAAATCATACATACAGATGTATGTGGACCGATGAATATTGAAGCTCGTGGTGGATATCGTTATTTTCTCACCTTCACAGATGATTTGAGCAGATATGGGTATATCTACTTAATGAAACACAAGTCTGAAACATTTGAAAAGTTCAAAGAATTTCAGAGTGAAGTGGAAAATCATCGTAACAAGAAAGTTAAGTTTCTATGATCTGATCGTGAAGGAGAATATTTAAGTTACGAGTTTGGTTTACATTTGAAAAAATGCGGAATAGTTTCGCAACTCACGCCACCCGGAACACCACAACGTAATGGTGTGTCCGAACGTCGTAATCGTACCTTATTAGATATGGTGCGATCTATGATGTCTCTTACTGATTTACCGCTATCATTTTGGGGTTATGCTTTAGAGACGGCTGCATTCACATTGAATAGGGCACCATCAAAATCCATTGAGACGACGCCTTATGAACTGTGGTTTGGCAAGAAACCAAAGTTGTCGTTTCTTAAAGTTTGGGGCTGCGATGCTTATGTGAAGAAACTTCAACCAGATAAGCTCGAACCCAAACGGAGAAATGTGTCTTCATAGGATACCCAAAAGAGACTATTGGGTACACCTTCTATCACAGATCCGAAGGCAAGACATTCGTTGCTAAGAATGGATCCCTTCTAGAAGAAGAGTTTCTCTCGAAAGAAGTGAGTGGGAGGAAAGTAGAACTTGATGAGATAACTATGTCTGCTCCCTCATTGGAAAGTAGTTCATCACAGAAATCAGTTCCTGTCACATCTACACCACTTAGTGAGGAAGATAATGATATTGATCATGAAACTTCATATCAAGTTCCTACTGAACCTCGTAGGTCTACCAGAATAAAATCTACACCAGAGTGGTACGGTAATCCTATTCTGGAAGTCATGTTACTTGACCATGATGAACCTACGAACTATGAGGAAGCGATGATGAGCCCAGATTCTGCAAAATGGCTAGAAGCCATGAAATCTGAGATGGGATCCATGTATGAAAACAAAGTATGGACTTTGGTTGACTTGCCCGATGATCGGCAAGCCATTGAGAATAAATGGATCTTTAAGAAGAAGACTGACGTTAACGGTAATGTAACTGTCTATAAAGCTCGACTTGTTGCGAAAGGTTTTCGACAAGTTCAAGGGGTTGACTACGATGAGACTTTCTCACCCGTAGCGATGCTTAAGTCTGTCCAAATCATGTTAGCGATTGCCGCATTTTATGATTATGAAATTTGGCAGATGGATGTCAAAACTGCATTTCTGAATGGATTTCTGGAAGAAGAGTTGTATATGATGCAACCGGAAAGTTTAGTCAATCCTAAGGGAGCTAACAAAGTGTGCAAGCTCCAGCGATCAATCTATGGTCTGGTGCAAGCCTCTCGGAGTTGGAATAAACGCTTTGATAATGTGATCAAAGAATATGGTTTTATATAGACTTTTGGAGAAGCATGTAATTACAAGAAAGTGAGTGGGAGCTCTGTAGCATTTCTAAATATTATATGTGGATGACATATTGTTGATTGGAAATGATATAGAATTTCTGAATAGCATAAAAGGATACTTGAATAAAAGTTTTTCAATGAAAGACCTCGGTGAAGCTGCTTACATATTGGGCATTAAGATCTATAGAGCTAGATCAAGACGCTTGATTGGACTTCCACAATGCACGTACCTTGATAAAGTGTTGAAAAGGTTCAATATGGATCAGGCGAAGAAAGAGTTCTTGCCTGTATTACAAGGTATAAAGTTGAGTCAGACTCAATGCCCGACCACTGCAGAAGATAGAGAGAAAATGAAAGGAGTTCCCTATTGAGGGAGTTCCGGACTAGGGGGTGTCCGGATAACCGAACTATCATCATCGGCCGGACTCCAAGACTATGAAGATACAAGATTGAAGACTTCGTCCCGTGTCCGAATGGGACTTTCCTTGGCGTGGAAGGCAAGCTTGGCGATACGGATATGTAGATTTCCTACCATTGTAACCGACTCTGTGTAACCCTAGCCCTCTCTGGTGTCTATACAAACCGGATGGCTTTAGTCCATAGGAGAACAACAATCATACCATAGGCTAGTTTCTAGGGTTTAGCCTCCTTGATCTCGTGGTAGATCCACTCTTGTAACACACATCATCAATATTAATCAAGCGGGACGTAGGGTTTTACCTCCATCAGGAGGGCCCGAACCTGGGTAAAACATCGTGTCCCTTGTCTCCTGTTACCATCCGCCTAGACGCATAGTTCGGGACCCCCTACACGAGATCCGCCGGTTTTGACACCAACATTGGTGCTTTCATTGAGGGTTCCTCTGTGTCATCACCGATAGGCTCGATGGCTTCTTCGACCATCATCAACGATGCAGTCTAGGGTGAGATCTTTCTCCCCGGACAGATCTTCGTATTCGGCGGCTTCGCACTGCGGGCCAATTTGCTTGGCCATCTGGAGCAGATCAAAAGCTACGCCCCTGGCCGTCAGGTCAGATTTGGAAGTTTGAACTTCACGGCTGACATCCGCGGGGACTTGATCCTCGATGGACTCGAGCCACAAGCGAGCGTGTCGCACTGTCTAGGCGAGCATGATTTAGCTCTGCAGCCGGACAGTACCCTAGAGGCCGCACTCGAACCCGCTCTGATCTTCAATTCGGAGCCGGCTGCGCAGATCGAGGACGGATGGCTAGACACCGCCTCGGGGGCTGCAACCTCTACGGCGATAGAGCCGAACTCTGACCTTGTCCTTCATAAAGCTCGTGACTCCGAGGTGCCGGACTCCTTGCCGGACTCCGAACCTCCCGTGCCCCCTCCGATCGAATCCGATTGGGCGCCGATCATGGAGTTCACCGCAGCGGACATCTTTCAACACTCACCTTTCAGCGACATCTTGAGTTCGCTAAAATATATCTCGTTATCAGGAGAGCCCTGGCCGGACTGCAGTCAGGACGGTTGGGATGCGGACGACGAAGAAATTCAAAGCCCACCCACCACCCACTTGGTAGCCGCTGTCGACGATCTAACCGACATGCTAGACTACGACTCCAAAGACATCGACGGTATGGACGACGATGCCGGAGACGACCAAGAACCAGCGCCGACCGGGCACTGGAAAGCCACCTCATCATATGACATATACATGGTGGATATCCCAAAGGATGGGAATGGCGAAGGAACAGAGGAGGATGACCCCTCCAAGAAACAGCCCAAGCGCCGGCGTCAGCGGCGCCGCTCTAAATCCCGCCACAGCAAGAATGAAGATTCCGGCACCGGAGATAATAATACACCGGATAGTGCCAAAGACAACCCACTCCAGCAAGACCCAGCGCAGGAGGATGGAGACGCCAGCCCTCATGAGAGAGCGGCAGAAGAAGAGGTAGAGGATTATATGCCTCCCTCTGGAGACGAAGCAAGCCTCGACGGCGATGAATTCGTCGTGCCTGAGGATCCCGTTGAACAAGAGCGTTTTAAACGCAGGCTTATGGCCATGGCGAACAGCCTTAAGAAAAAGCAGCAACACCTTAGAGCTGATCAAGATCTGCTAGCCGATAGATGGACTGAAGTCCTCGCGGCCGAAGAGCATGAGCTCGAACGCCCCTCCAAATGCTACCCTAAACGCAAGCTGCTCCCCCAATTAGAGGAGGAAGCGTACGAACCAGCATCACCAGGAGACAATACGGCTGACCGACCACCCCGTGGTCGTGATAGAGAGGCCTCTAGGCCCTTCACTAGACCCGTACCCCGGCATCGCTCGAAAAGCACAAGGCCACAGGGGAACGCTCCGGACTTGCGAGATATATTGGAGGATAAGGGAAGACAATCAAGATCGATCTATGGATCGCGTGGGCGCCCCACGGTACGTGACGACAACCGTCACGCCGGACACAGCAAGTCCGGCCGGGCCAAACAAAACATACAAAGCTCTTTTGAGCTCCGTCGTGATATCACCCAGTACAGAGGCGCCGCACACCCACTATGCTTCACAGATGAAGTAATGGATCATCAAATCCCCGAAGGGTTCAAACCCGTGAATATCGAATCTTACGATGGCACAACAGACCCCGCGGTTTGGATCGAAGACTATCTTCTTCACATCCACATGGCCCGCGGTGACGATCTTCACGCCATCAAATATCTCCCCCTCAAGCTTAAAGGACCAGCCCGGCATTGGCTTAACAGCTTGCCAGCAGAGTCAATTGGGAGTTGGGAAGACCTGGAAGCCGCATTCCTCGATAACTTCCAAGGCACGTATGTGCGACCACCAGACGCTGATGACCTAAGCCACATAATTCAGCAGCCAGACAAATCGGCCAGACAATTCTAGACACGGTTCTTAACCAAGAAAAACCAAATCGTCGACTGTCCGGATGCTGAGGCCCTCGCGGCCTTCAAGCATAACATCCGCGACGAGTGGCTTGCCCGGCACCTGGGACAGGAAAAGCCGAAATCCATGGCAGCCCTCACATCACTCATGACCCGCTTCTGCGCGGGTGAGGATAGTTGGCTAGCATGCAGCAACAACCTCAGAAAAAATTCTGGCAGTCCGGATTTCAAGGACCGAAATGGCAGGTTGCATCGTAACAAAAACAAGCACCGCATCAACGGTGACAATAGTGAGGATACGGCAGTCAATGCCGGATTCAGAGGCTCTAAACCCGGTCAGCGGAAAAAGGCATTCAAAAGAACTACTCCGGGTCCGTCCAATTTGGACCGAATACTCAATCTCTCGTGCCAGATACACGACACCCCCGAAAAACCAGCCAACCACACCAACAGGGACTGTTGGGTATTCAAGCAGGAAGGCAAGTTAATTGCCGAAAAAAATGACAAGGGGCTACATAGCGATGACGAGGAAGAGACCCGACCGCCGAACAATAGAGAACAGAAGGGTTTCCCCCCACAGGTGCGGATGATGAACATGATATATGCAACGCACATACCCAAAAGGGAGCGGAAGCGTGCACTCAGGGATGTATACGTGATGGAGCCAGTCGCTCCGAAATTCAATCCATGGTCCTCCTGCCCGATCACTTTTGACCAAAGGGACCACCCCACCAGCATCCGCCACGGTGAATTCGCCACATTGGTCTTAGACCCAATCGTCAATGGATTTCACCTCACCAGAGTCCTGATGGACGGCGGCAGCAGCTTGAACCTGCTATATCAGGATACAGTGCGCAAAATGGGCATAGACCCCTCAAGGATTAAACCTACCAAGACGACCTTTAAAGGCGTCATACCAGGTGTAGAAGCCAATTGTACAGGCTCAGTTACACTGGAAGTGGTCTTCGGATCCCCGGATAACTTCCGAAGCGAGGAGTTAATCTTCGACATAGTCCCGTTCCGCAGTGGCTATCATGCCTTGCTCGGACGTACTGCGTTTGCAAAGTTCAATGCGGTGCCGCACTACGCATACCTCAATCTCAAGATGCCAGGGCCTCGAGGAGTCATCACGGTCAATGGAAACACTGAATGTTCTCTCCGAATGGAGGAACATACAGCGGCTCTCGCGGCAGAAGTACAATGCAACCTCTTAAGGAAATTCTCGAGTCTGGCCGTTAAGCGGCCGGACATAGCTAAGCGCGCCCGGAGTAACCTACAACAAGACCACCTGGCACGTTCTGAGCACGTGTAGCAGTGCGGCCCCAACCCCAGCCCCTACAAAACGTCAAAACAGGTCCTTCGCGTACACCATTATGCTCTGAAGATACCATGGGCATGGGGAGAGGGGCACGACCACGATAAGCCCAGACTGTGGCTCAACCACACCAGGGGCTCTCAAGTGTGTCGTTCTTTTTTTTCTTTTTACCTTTTATTTTTTACCCATAGGACTCCATTCGTCAGAGGCCCTGTCCGGCAGCAGACCCGCCGAACTCACGATGCAACAGCCAGGGAAGGATAAAGGCTACAACGAATGTACAGGTGGTCTCCATTACGAGCATTTTTATACACCAATCCGCAGCCTACCCCTGGAGGGGGACATGTTTAACAGTCCCATCCCTTGCTTATCGCACTATTTGTATCGTTCTGCAGCACTTATTGAATAAAACAATGCAGCACCTTTTTGCTTATAATTGCATTTCTTTTTCATACATATGTTCATTTACGACATGTCGCATCCGTACACTTTGGTACGGTTAAAACGCACCAGGGGCTTATGTTTCCCGCATCATGGTGTGATAAATCCGAACACTTTCACAAGTGCGGCACCCCGAACTTATAACATTATATGCATCGGCTTCGAATCATGTCTTGGGTCAATAGTTGGGTTTGCCCGGCTCCCATGTTTTGGTACCTTACATTCCGTTGTATCGGCTAAGGTAGCACTGGGAGAACCACTGCGATTGCGCCCCAGTTGAGCTGGGTTAACACCTCAGTGGAGAAAGCTAAAACTGACCGTCATGATGAGGCGAGAGCCGGTCGCTGTTCGAGAGGTTTTTGCGAGTCCTTAAAGACTTATGCCGCTTAGAGCGAGGAGCCGGATCTTGTCCGGCCCAGGCGTGGATAGCGCCCCAAATTCGGCCTTCCGAAGACTAGGGGCTTCGCCAAAATTTAAAATTATAGAATTCTATGGCTAAGTGAGAGTCTTCAAGCATTATAAGTCCGGTTGCCTTGTTCGCTGTGTTGAGCGCCTCCCTAGATGGACCCAAAAATGGGAACAAGAGTGCTCAAGTTTATCCCGAACACCCCAGCACTCGTGGCATGGGCGCTGAAGCCGACGACTTGCCATCTCTCAGATTTGATAAACAGCCGCACAGAAGGTAATATTTTAAACTAACAAGCATTGCTTAGCGCATATGAACTAAGTTTTCAGCGCACAGGATAACAAAATGCGAGTCTACTCAAAAATTACATCTTTGGAGCACTCCCCCGCAATAGTGCGGGCGCCCTTCAGCACACTCTTATAATACATCTCGGGCGTGCGACGCTCCTTGCCCTCTGGTGGCGGGTCCGTCACAAGCTTCTGGGCATCCATCTTGCCCCAGTGCACCTTTGCGCGGGCAAGGGCCCGACGGGCACCCTCAATACAGGCGGAGTGCTTGATGACTTCAACCCACGGGCACGCATCCACCAGCCGCCGCACCAGGCCGAAGTAGCTCCCAGGCATGGCCTCCTTAGGCCACAGCCGAACTATGAGGCCCTTCATGGCATGTTCGGCCGCCTTGTGGAGCTCGGCCAGCTGCTTCAGCTGGTCGCTAAGGGGCACCGGATGTCCGGCCTCAGCATACTGAGACCAGAAGACCTTCTCCGTCGAGCCCCCCTCCTCGGCCCGGTAGAATGCGGCAGCATCGGACACGCTGCAAGGAAGATCTGCGAACGCTCCTGGAGAGCTCCGAATTCGGGTAAGCAATAGGTAATTAACACTCACATGCTTACTTTGCATGAAAAATGCCTTACCCGCTGCTATTTTCTTCACCGCCTCAATCTCCTAGAGGGCCTTGTAGGCTTCGGCCTTAGCGTCTTTGGCACTCTCAAGAGCAGTTGCAAGCTCAGACTCTCGAGTCTTTGAGTCACGCTCCAGGCTCTCATGTTTTTTCACGAGATCCTGGAGCTCTTGCTATACCTCCACCACTCGCGCCTCCTGCTTCTCTCGCTCGGTGCGCTCCACGGCTACATTGCGTTCGGCCGCGGCCACCGCCTCTTTCAGGGTCGCCACCTCGTTAGTGGCCCCTGCAATACCCACGTTATCCTTGTCATTCTTTTTTGCAACCAAATCCTTTTCTGTAAGGTACAATTTTCATAAGGTGTTACTCACCTTCCTTCTCCTCGAGCTGCTTCTTGGCACGGCCGAGCTTGTTCTTGGACCAGTCGAGGTTTTCCTTCAGAGTATTGACCTCCATAGTCAGTGCGTCAGAGGTCAGCAGCACAGCTTGCAATCCCATATTGACATATTTTTTATGACTCATGCGTATATTTTTTTAGATCCTCAGTCCGGCTTTTCTTTCCGAACACCGAACCGAGAATCAGGGGCTACTGTCTATGCGGTACCATTTTATACATATTGAAATTCTTACCTCAAAGCCTGTTAGAAGGCTGCTGCAGGCTTCGGTCAGCCCGCTCTTGGCGAGCTGCACCTTCTGAATCACCGCACTCATAACGGTGCAGTGTTCCTCTTTGATGGAGGCGCCATTGAGCGCCTCCAGCAAGCTATCCGGCGCCTCCGGTTGGACGGAGGCTACCGGCGTCACGGTCTTTCCCTTCTTATGAAGGGGTCGCCCGCCGGACTCCGGAGCCACTGTGGGTTCCGGGGCCGAGTCCGGTGCAAAGTCCGGGAGGTTGTCCTGCGACACCTCCGGGGCCCTCTCCTCCTGGTGGGTCCCTTCCTGGGATCCCACCTCTGCATCGTCCGCGTCATGGGGGGTGGAGGCAGTCGGAAGAGAATCCATATCCGACGCACCTAAGGACCCGCTCGATGAAGCGGGAAGATCATCCTTAGGCGGACTGCAGGGTTGTATGCGGCATTAGAAAGACATTATGTGGCGAAAAAGACAAACCTTGAAGTTATTCAGGAGTCCGGATACTTACGATCTCGTCAAGGGCTTGGCCTTGGAGGCCAGTCCTCGTCGTCGTCACTGGCGTTGGCGGAGCAGTCCGGGGGAAGAGTTTTTCCCTTCTTGGACCCCTCGGCCTCCCTTGTTGGGGAGGCCTTCCTTTTCTTCCTTCCCCCCGCTGGGGGAGAGGCTTTCTTCTTCTCCTCCTCGCCTTGGTGGGAGGAGTCAGCCTCTGATTCATCATCCGATAGCACCTGAAAACGGGAACTCTTCCGAGTCCCCGTGGCCTTCTTCTTGGCCTTCTTCTCTGGCACCACGTGGGGTGCCGGAGACAGCAGCCCTGTTAGGCGGGCGTCCGCTGGGTCCTCTGGCAATGGGGCCGGACAGATAGTCCGTTCGGCCTTCGCCAGCCAGTCCTATAAAAGGTAAAGGGAGTTTAGATCCCGCATAGAGTCAAACTATGGAAAACAAGTGGCAAAATCACTTACCTCGTTAGCTGGACGCTGCGAGCGGAATCCGCGATCTTTGGTAGTGGATGCGGGAGCCTCGGTGCCCTTGAACAGCACCTTCCAGACATCTTCATACGTAGTGTCGAAGAGCCCGCTCAGAGTCTGGTGCTGCGCCGGATCGAACTCCCACATGTTGAAGCCCCGTTGTCGGTGTCCAAACCGGCAGATCTCGGGTAGGGGGTCCCGAACTGTGCGTCTAGGCGGATGGTAACAGGAGACAAGGGACATGATGTTTTACCCAGGTTCGGGCCCTCTTGATGGAGGTAAAACCCTACGTCCTGCTTGATTGATATTGATATTGTGGATGTTTACAAGAGTGGATCTACCACGAGATCAAGGAGGCTAAACCCTAGAAGCTAGCCTATGGTATGATTGTAATGGTTGTTGTTGTGTCCTACGGACTAGAGCCATCCGGTTTATATAGACATTGGAGAGGGCTAGGGTTACATAGAGTCGGTTACAATGGTAGGAGATCTACGTATCCGTATCGCCAAGCTTGCCTTCCACGCCAAGGAAAGTCCCATCCGGACACGGGACGAAGTCTTCAATCTTGTATCTTCATAGTCTTGGAGTCCGGTCGATGATGATAGTCCGGCCGATGATAGTTCGACCGATGATGATAGTCCGGCTATCCGGACACCCCCTAATCCGGGACTCCCTCGGTAGCCCCGGAACCAGGCTTCAATGACGATAAGTCCAGCATGTGTGTAGTCTTCGGTGTTGCAAGGCGGGTTCTCCTTCAAGTTCTACTTACCTGCCGAACAGTGTCCGGCTTCCTCATCAATGTTGCGCGTCTTGGCTTCCACGCCCAATAATGGCCTTCTTCCACGCGTCGCGCGAATGTGAACGCCAGGGTGTCTTTTATGTTTTACCCCCTAGTTGTGCGAATAATCTGCCTATAAGGGAGGCAAGAATCTAGATCCAAATCACCATCTTCCTCCCGTAAATACTCATCGGAGCGCTTTCGACCAAGAATCCATTCCATCATGGACCGTCAACGCGGCTCCTCTTCTCGCGCTCCCACCCCTTTGCCAGGAGATTGGAGGAGATGCTCTGTTCCGCACAACGAGCTGGTGAAGCTCCAAGCGGGGGGATATCTCCCTCCGGCCTTTATGGTTCCGGTTCGAGCCGGGCTGGCCACCTACAAAGGTGCGAAGCAAGCGGAGGTTACCCCAAGTCCCAACAAAGGGGAGCGGGTATGCTTCGTCCCCTATCTGATAAGGGGGCTCGGATTTCCTGTACATCCATTCCTCCGCGGGCTCCTGGAGTTCTACGGACTCCAGCTTCATCACCTCACACCCGCCTCAGTCCTGCATATTGCGGGTTACGTAGCTCTTTGCGAGCTATTCCTGGGCGTCGAGCCCCATTTCGCGCTATGGAAGAAGTTGTTCTGCCTTGTACCCCGCTCTCACGAGGGTTCCATATATCAAGTGGGCGGCGCCGAAATATGGCGCATTGCCGGGACCGGATATCCATCCGGAACCCCTAAGAAGGCGTCCGAAGACTGGCCTTCGGGATGGTTTTATATAGAAGACACTCCGCTGCCGGACCCTGTTCGGATCGGCCTCCCGGAGTTCAGCAACGCTCCTTTGAAGAAACGCCTTAGTTGGCGTCCGCGGAGCCCCCAACTAGAGGAAGACAAGAGCGTCCATTATTTGATGGGCCGGATAAGGTTACTGGCCCATTTCGGGTTGACCATGATTGGAGTCATGGAAACATGCATTATGCGGGGGGTGCAGCCACTACAATACAGGGGCCACCCCATGTGGGATTTCAACGGGGAGGACGATGCCACCCGTCATGGCCGCAAAGGGCCGGATTCGGTCGAAGACCTGGTGACGATCCTGTCTGATCTGTATAAGGGGGAGAAGGAGGATTTCCTTCGGACGAACCCGTTAAATGGGTTCTCCATGAATAATCCCCGGCCTTCGGTAAGCGAACACTCTGCATGCCCGACCCATGCTTTTTGAAACTTAAGTTTCTTGTATTGTGTTCTTCTTTCGACGCAGGAACTGTGCCGGATCGTGGAGGACATGCTAAGTCCAGCTCCGCAACCCGAGGATCCAGAGAGATCCCGAGATCCGGCCTCCGAAGAGGATCCGGACATAAAGGTGGAGCTAATCGACGGGGTGTTCCACCAGCTCAGCATGGACAATGCTTTAGTCGCCATCACGGCCGACTATCCCGGACTATATCCGGTTTCCCAGGTGATTGCGACCGAAGTCCTGACACCGTCGTTCCTTCCTTTCTTATTTCTGACCACCGTATATGATGGCACTGTGCAGGAGGCGCCCCTAGGGCGAGAAGCCGAGCCCGCGGTGGCTGACCAACAAAGGCCAGTCCGGACCAGTAGGCGGAAGAGGAGCGCGGCGCGGACTGAAACATCGCCGCAAAGGTGTAGCTCACAATTCATTATTTAGAGCAACGTTCCTAGGAAGCGTTTGAGTGCTCATGACTTTTGTAGGGAAAAAAGCGCCCGCCGGACTGCGGGCGTGGAGGTTGCCAATCCAACCTCTACCAGCCAGGCTCCAGCACCTGGTCTGGAGGGGGAGGCGAGCGCAAGGCGCGAGCTGGACGTTCCTCCAACGGAGGATGCCGACAGACTGTCCGCCACCAAGTCTGAGGTGGAGAGTGCCATGAATCACAGGCGCCGCCGGACAGTATTTCGTGACGCGTGCTTCTCCCCCGAGGCGTTGAATGCCTTTAACGCGGGGGACGCGCACCTTCGTGCTGCTCAAGATGGTTTTACCAGAGCCATGGAGCAATATGTAAAAGACATACGGGTAAGAGAATTTAATAGTTGTATATGCCAGTAGCCCCCGAGACTTAAAGTAGTTATATTAACTGATTTAAGGATCATATGAAACGTAGGATCTTACCGAGAAGAATACCCAACTGTCTCAGGAGCTGCAAGAGTGCAAGGCCCAACTTGAGGCCGCACTCTCTGGCGCAGGAGGAAACACAGGGACCTCTCCTGGTAATGCATTATTTTAGAAAGATAAGTAGCGTTTGGCCTTTGCGCAAGTCTAAAAAATGACGTTGCAGGTGCTGCCGGACAAGATCCGGACAGGCAAGAACTTCTGCGCCAACTAAAGGCCGGCGAGAGGGTGCTGCATAAGGTGCAGCATGAAAGGAACAAGCTCCAGGATGCCCATGCCTAGCTTGGAGAAGAGCTGAAAGGCGTTCAGGCCGAGCTGTCGGGCTCCGTTAAGGAGAATCAGCGGCTTCGTCGCGGCATCTATAGTAAGTGCTTGAGCGAACTCCTTTGAAAAGAAGAGTTCGGCGAGGAAGTCAATTTGACAGAATATGACTGCAGGTATGCTCACAGGTCGCCCTGCGGAGGAGATGCCCGTATCAACGGGTGATCAACTTCCCGAATTGTTGCAACTGATCGAACGAGTTCGTCAGGCAATGAGCGGCGTCATCCAGGCTTTATGGCCAGCCTTCTCCTTACCCGAGGGTCTTGGGGATCTTGCGGAGAAGCTTCAGGGAGTGCGGCAGCGCTTCCATTTATGGAAGATTTCAGCCTGCCGCCAAGTTGCTAGGGAGGCCTGGGCCATGGTAAAGACGCGGTACAAGAAGGCGGATCCCAACCACATGGCCGAAGTCGGACCTGTGGGGCCCGATAGGAAGGAGATCCCTGTGAGTTTAGTATACGGCCAAGTAGAGTTGGCCGCTAAATTTTCCCAACAGGACTGTAAATTAGACAACCTGTTAGACGGGATTGAGGAAGAATACAATCAGTTGATTTGACAATGTATTATAAAATTACATATAAAATGCCTTCTAGCCGGATTGTAGATCGTTTGTCTTTGCCGACGTTTTCGCTTCGACCTCGGGACCCTAGAGTCCGGAGTGTGTCCGAATACCTTCTCGGTTATGAAACAACCGGGGTATGCATGGAGACCAGGCGTAGGGGTCATTAGTGCTTTATCAGACAAGTGCCCAACTAGTTATGTTATATTACATGGGTAGTAAGAAACATCTTCCAGGGAGAATAGTTCCGTTAAGGGTTCCTTTCCTCTGGGGGTGGCATGCCCTAAAGTGCATGTCCGGACTGCGAAAAAAGCAGAAAAACATCTGGGGGCAGATAAATAAGTGGATAAAAAATCATCTTTTAAGTCACCGACCGAATATTCCCTTAAGAACGCTAGCTTTCGGCTTCACCCAGTCTGAGGTACACATCCGGCTGACCCAGCAATAACAATCGCAGAGGTGCTCCCTTTACCTCCTAGCCGAACAATCGGGAACGTAGGGGTAAGCACAGGAGCCAGGCAACCCAGCTTGGCCAAAACTTAAGTCATATCGATGCATATAATGGTGAATAAAAGGTACATGTGGAGGCTTGACACATGTGCTAGGCATGAAGCCCTTATAATTAAGCTTCTGGTAAAGAAGCCCCCAGGTATAATGAGTGCGGATAGCACATCAATTGCGCGCGATCGATGCGCAAGTAGGCCTTTTAAGGCTTTGATGAATAGGGTTGAGAAGAAAAAGATAAACAAAAGGCAGCTGAACTAAAAAAAATTTGGACGGGAGGAAAGGGACGAACTCTTAGTCCGGCGCTAGGCATAGAATCTTCGGAGGCGGGCTGCGTTCCATGGGTTCGGCTCGAGTCGGTTATCCGACGCATTTCGTAGACGGTACGCTCCGCCGGTCAAGACTTTATCGATGATGAAGGGGCCTTCCCATTTGGGCTTGAGCTTGTCATTTTTCTTGTCCGGCAGGCGTAGAACCAGTTCGCCAATGTTGTAAGTCTTGGCCCATACTTCTCTGCTTTGGTATCTTCGAGCCTGCTGCTGATAGAATGCGGAACGAGCCTTGGCGACATCGCGTTCTTCCTCCAATGCGTCCAAGCTGTCCTGCCAATCCAACTCGGCTTCTCTTTCTTCGTACATGCGCACTCGAGGTGAGTCATGAATGATGTCGCAGGGCAAAACTGCTTCTGCGCCGTATACCATAAAAATGGTGTGAATCCGGTAGTACGGTTAGGCGTTGTCCGCAGCCCCCAGAGTACGAAGTCGAGCTCCTCTACCCAGTGCATGTCAGATTTCGTAAGGGACCGCACTAGTCTGGGTTTGATGCCGCTCATTATTAGACCATTTGCTCGTTCCACTTGACCGTTGGTTTGAGGATGATAGACTGAAGCGTAATCGAGCTTGAAGCCCATATTTTTGCACCATGATTTAACCTCATCGGCCATGAAGTTCATGCCATTATCGGTGATGATGCTGTGGGGGACACCATAACGGTGTACTACCCCGGATATAAAGTCTATCACTGGTCCGGACTCTGCCGTTTTAACAGGCTTGGCCTCTATCCATTTGGTGAATTTATCCACCATGAACAATAGGTACCTTTGCTTGTGGGTTCCCCCTTTAAGTGGTCCAACCATGTCAAGCCCCCAGACCGCGAACGGCCAGGTAATGGGTATAGTTTTGAGGGCGGTGGGTGGCATGTGGCTCTGATTAGCAAAGAGCTGACAACCGACGCATCTTTGGACTAAGTCCTGAGCATCTGCCCGGGCCGTCGGCCAATAAAATCCTGTACGGAATGCCTTTCCTACAAGGGCCCGGGCTGCGGCGTGGTGTCCGCCTAGTCCAGCGTGAATTTCAGCCAGAAGATCTCGCCCTTCCTCTTTGGAGATACACCTTTGAAGGACTCCGGTTGTGCTTTTCTTATAGAGTTCTCCCTCATGGACCTTGTAGGCTTTAGATCGCCGGACTATGCAGCGGGCCTCATTATGGTCTTCAGGGAGTTCCTGCCTAAGCAAGTAGGCTAGGAACGGCTCTGGCCATGGGGCGATTACTGCCATTATGTCGTGAGCTGAGGGTGTTGTTTCGTCGGCTGGATCGCCGGTTATGTCAGATTGCTCTGCGGCCGCCTCCGGTTTGTTATTTCCGGACTCCTCTTCCCATAGTACAGATGGCTTGAACAGCCGTTCCAGGAAGATATTTGGAGGGACAGCATCACGTTTTGCGCCGATGCGTGCCAATACGTCGGCCGCTTGGTTATTATCTCTGGCTACGTGGTGGAATTCAAGTCCTTCGAACCGAGCTGACATTTTAAGGACAGTGTTGCGATAGGCTGCCATTTTTGGATCCTTGGCGTCAAAGTCTCCATTTACTTGGGATATTGTGAGGTTTGAGTCCCCGCGCACATCTAGGCGTTGGATGCCCATGGAGATTGCCATCCGGAGGCCATGTAAGAGGGCCTCGTATTCGGCTGCGTTGTTGGAGTCCGTGTACATTATCTGAAGTACGTATTGGACTCTGTCCCCGGTTGGGGACGTTAGTACGATGCCAGCCCCCAATCCAGCCAACATTTTGGAGCCGTCGAAATGCATAATCCAATTGGAGTATGCGTCGTACTCTTTAGGGAGTTCGGCTTCAGTCCACTCAGCGACAAAGTCAGCCAAAACTTGCGACTTTATAGCTCGTCAGGGTTTGTAAGTTATGTCGAATGGTAAGAGTTCAATGGCCCATTTTGCAATCCTGCCCGTTGCGTCGCGGTTATTTATAATGTCATTTAGGGGTACTTCGGAGCCACTATTATCGAACACTCTTGAAAGTAGTGTTGGAGCTTCCGGGATGCCATGAACACCGCATACACTATCTTTTGATAGTGCAGGTAACGGGACATGCAGGGGGTTAAAACAGTGGATACGTAGTACACTGGTTTTTGAAGAGGGAATTTATGCCCTTCTGTCTCTCGTTCTACGACGAGCACCACGCTTACTACTTGATGTGTTGCCGCGATGTATAACAACATAGGTTCGCCCAGGTTGGGCGCAGCCAGGACCGGATTCGTTGCCAATATCGCATTTATTTCTTCGAGTCCGGCAGTGGCAGCATCCGTCCACTCGAAGTGTTCGGTGTGCCTGAGCAGGCGATAGAGGGGCAATGCCTTTTCTCCTAGGCGAGAGATAAAGCGGCTGAGAGCCGCCATGCATCCAGTCAATTTCTGGATCTGTTTGAGGTTTTTGGGAATATCCAGCTGTGATAGGGCTCGGATTTTGGCCGGATTTGCTTCAATTCCTCTACCGGATACAATGAAGCCCAAGAGCTTTCCGGCTGGTACGCCGAAAACGCATTTTTTCGGGTTCAGCTTGATGTCATATGCTCGGAGGTTGTCGAATGTGACCCTCAAGTCGTCTACTAGAGTTTCGACGTGTTTGGTTTTGACGACTACGTCGTCTACGTATGCCTCTACTGTTTTGCCGATCTGGGTAGCCAGACATGTCTGAATCATGCACTGATATGTTGCGCCGGCGTTTTTAAGTCCGAAGGGCATCGTGTTGAAGCAGAATGGTCCATATGGAGTAATGAACGCCGTTGCGGCTTGATACGCTTTTGCCATCTTGATTTGATGATAGCCGGAGTATGCGTGCAGGAAGCACAATGAATCGTGCCCTGCAGTGGCATCGATGATTTGGTCGATGCGGGGGAGGGGGAACGGATCCTTTGGGCAGGCTTTATTTAGGTCTTTGAAATCGACACATAGGCGCCAGGATCTGTCCTTCTTTGGTACCATTACCAGGTTTGCTAGCCAATCCGGATGTTTGATGTCTCTGATGAATCCGGCTTCCAATAGTTTGGCTAGTTCTTCTCCCATTGCCTATCTTTTGGGTTCGGGAAATCGTCGAAGAGCCTGTTTGACTGGCTTGAACCCTTTTAGGATGTTTAGGCTATGCTCTGCCAGCCTGTGAGGGATTCCTGGCATATCTGAAGGATGCCAGGCGAAAATGTCCCAATTTTCCCGAAGGAATTCTCGCAGCGCGGCGTCTACATCAGGGTTCAACTGTGCCCCGATGGAGGCCGTCTTTTTCGGGTCCGTTGGGTGGACCTGGAATTTTATAATTTCGTCCGCTGGTTTAAAGGAGGTGGACTTGGATCTCTTATCGAGTATCACGTCGTCTCTGTGCACCGTAGCGCGCAGCGCGGAGAGTTCCTCTGCCGCTAGGGCTTCGGATAGTGCCTCCAGGGCTAATGCGGCTGTTTTGTTTTCGGCGCGGAGTGCTATGTCTGGATCACTAACGAGAGTGATTATTCCGCCGGGCCCAGGCATTTTGAGCTTCATGTACCCGTAATGGGGTACGGCTTGGAAAATTGTGAACGCCTCTCGTCCTAATATAGCGTGGTATCCGCTGCTGAGCGGGGCCACTTGGAACGTGATTTCTTCGAACCTGTAATTGTCCGGCGAGCTGAACACCACATCGAGTGTGATTTTTCCGGTGCAGCGTGCTTCCCGGCTAGGGATTATTCCTCTGAAGGTTGTGCTGCTTCGCTCAATGCGGCTCCAGTCTATTTCCATTTTTTGAAGAGTTTCCTCGTAAATGAGGTTCAGTCCGCTGCCGCCATCCATGAGTACCTTGGTAAGTCAAAAGCCGTCCACTATTGGACTCGGGACCAATGCGGCTGGTGCTCGGGCTGTTCGGAATTTAGGTTCGTCGCTGGCGTTGAAGGTGATGGCCGCGTCGCTCCAAGGATTTGTTGTTGCTACTTGATAGACTTCGGCAAGGCTGTGGATCGTTCGTTTCCGCATATTGTTTGATGCGAAAGTCTCGAAGACTGTTGATACCGTACCGGTATTGTTGGTGTGGTTTCGCGGGGCTATAAGCTCCTCGTCACTTTTGGCCACCTGCCGTAATATCCAACATGCACGAAGGCTATGTGTTGGGGTGGCGCCCTTGGTACTGTGAATTGTACAGGGTTTGCTGAGCCATCCCTCCAGTACGGTTCCGTTCCCTTTAAGGGGCTTCTGTTTTTTGGTTCTTGTACTTGGTGCCTGAGTGTAATGCACCCTTTTGTTGCGGACTGGGGCTATGTTCGGGGCCGGATTATCCCAGAACCTATCTTCGGTTTTTCGAAAACTTTCTATGGCACAGTACTTTCGCACTATGGATGCCAAGTCGGCGAAACGTGTGATTTCATGATGGCTAACGGCGTTCAAGATTCCCCTATCCGTGCAATTGTTGCAAAAGATCGAGATTGCGTTTTCCTCTCGGCAGTCCTTTATCCGGTCCAAGACTAGGAGGAATCTGGCCCAGTAATGATGTACTGTTTCGGCTGGCTCTTGTCGGATTAGAGATAGATCGCATATATCTGGACGGGCGGGCCCAATTGAGTCCGGGACCCTGCCCATCTCGAGGCTCAAGGGCCGAGAAGTTTCCGAATTTGGAAGCTTGGAAAGTGGAATGTTGTCCAACGAGTCCGGTCCGATGCCTAACTTTATGTTCAGTGCTTGATCGGAATCCGCTCCTCCGCGGGAATCCGGCATGGAGGGTTCGGTAGCCCGGACACGACTAGTTTTCAATATGGTAGAAGGATCATCGCGATGTTCCTCTACCACCGTGATGTGGTGGGTAACCTGGGGAGAGTTAATCTCTCTCAGATCGGTTTTAAGCCCGATCCGATTGTAGTCTGTAGCGACTCCCAGGGCGGCGATCCGATCCAAGAGTTCGTTTACAAATGAGAGCTCTGCTGGATCTAACTGCTCGGCGAATTCCGAGTTTACGTGAAGATTGCTCTCGATGACACGAGAGGTCATCGTTGAAGCGGTGGCCGGACAGGCGGTCATAAGAAAACCTCCTAGCCGGATAGTTTGGCCGGCTGCCAAGGCTCCATCGGCGAAGATGCCGTCCTTGAAGACGGGAAGAGGCATCCTTCCTATCGGTGACGGCATAGAGGAACTCTCAATGAAAGCACCAATGTCGGTGTCAAAACCGGCGGATCTCGGGTAGGGGGTCCCGAACTGTGCGTCTAGGCGGATGGTAACAGGAGACAAGGGACACGATGTTTTACCCAGGTTCGGGCCCTCTTGATGGAGGTAAAACCCTATGTCCTGCTTGATTGATATTGATATTGTGGATATTTACAAGAGTGGATCTACCACGAGATCAAGGAGGCTAAACCCTAGAAGCTAGCCTATGGTATGATCGTAATGGTTGTTGTTGTGTCCTACGGACTAGAGCCATCGGGTTTATATAGACACCGGAGAGGGCTAGGGTTACATAGAGTCGGTTACAATGGTAGGAGATCTATGTATCCGTATCGCCAAGCTTGCCTTCCACGCCAAGGAAAGTCCCATCCGGACACGGGACGAAGTCTTCAATCTTGTATCTTCATAGTCTTGGAGTCCGGTTGATGATGATAGTCCGATCGATGATAGTTCGGCCGATGATGGTAGTCCGGCTATCCGGACACCCCCTAATCCGGGACTCCCTCACCCGTCGTTGGCACAGGAGAATCCGGCGGATGAGCATGACCTGGACTATGTTGAAAAGCTTGAGCTTCTTGTCCACCAGCTTCTGGATACAGGCTTGGAGTCCGGTCAGCTCCTCCGAATCCCCCCAGATCCGGCCACTCTCTTTCCAGGAGGTGAGCCGTGTAGGGATGCTGGATCTGAATTCGGGGGCCGCTGCCCAATCAGGGTCACGCGGCTCGGTGATGTAGAACCACCCCGATTGCCACCCCTTAATGGTTTCCACGAAAGTGCCCTCCAGCCACGTAACGTGGCACATCCTGCCCACCATGGCGCCTCCGCACTCCGCTTGGCTGCCCTTCACAACCTTCGGCTTGACACTGAAGGTCTTGAGCCACAAGCCGAAGTGGGGCTGGATGCAGAGGAAGGCCTCGCACACGACGATAAACGCCGAGATGTTGAGGATAAAATTCGGGGCCAGATCATGGAAATCTAGGCCGTAGTAGAACATGAGCCCCCGGACAAAGGGATGAAGTGGGAAGCCCAGTCCGCGGAGGAAATGGGGAAGAAATACTACCCTCTCATGGGGCCTGGGGGTGAGGATGAGCTCTCCCTCGTCGGGGAGCCGATGCGCGATGTCGCTGGACAAATATCCGGTGCCGCGCAGCTTCTGGATCTGCCCCTCCGTAATGGAGGAGGCCATCCACTTGCCTACCGCTCCAGACATAGTTGGAGAAGGTTGAGGTGAGAAGTGCGGACTTGGGCGCTGGAGCTCGAGTTCGCGGAGATGGATAAGCCAAGGAGGAAGAAGGCGCAGGTAAAAGGGTTGGATCTTTATCCCCTTATATGGGCGGACAAAAACCTGTGTCCCCACCGGCCTGGTAAAACTCGCTTATCTCCCAAGCGTCACAATCAATGGCGCGGTTGGGTTACCCACGTCCGTATTGATGGGAATCCCGGAATAAGGGGAACATGATCTCTGCTTCGACAAGACGTGCCAAGGAAACCGCTTCGCTAAACGCGCGGAGGTGGAACAATAAAAACAATTTGGGTAAAGGCTTGGTAATGGTGTGACGTCACGCCACAAAATACGTCAGAAGATTGAACTTGTGTAATATTATTCTCTCTACGGTGGTACGTGGAATTTATTTTGCAGAGCCGGACACTATCCTGGTGTTCACAATCTTCTATAAATTATTCGGAGGAAGAACCCGCCTTGCAATGCCAAAGACAACATGCGCGCCGGACTCGTCGTCATTGAAGCCTGGTTCAGGGGCTACTGAGGGAATTCCGGACTAGGGGGTGTCCGGATAGCCGAACTATCATGATCGGCCGGACACCAAGACTATGAAGACACAAGATTGAAGACTTCGTCCCGTGTCCGGATGGGACTTTCCTTGGCGTGGAAGGCAAGCTTGGCGATACGGATATGTAGATTTCCTACCATCGTAACCCACTCTGTGTAACCCTAGCCCTCTCCGGTGTCTATATAAACCGGATGGCTTTAGTCCATAGGACGAACAACAATCATACCATAGGCTAGCTTCTAGGGTTTAGCCTCCTTGATCTCGTGGTAGATCCACTCTTGTAACACACATCATCAATATTAATCAAGCAGGACGTAGGGTTTTACCTCCATCAAGAGGGCCCGAACCTGGGTAAAACATCGCGTCCCTTGTCTCCTGTTACCATCCGCCTAGACGCACAGTTCGGGACCCCCTACCCGAGATCCGCCGGTTTTGACACCGACACCTATGCTTCAGCCATAGGCTCTATCATGTATGCAATGCTGTGTACCAGACCAGATGTGTGCCTTGCTATTAGTTTGGCAGGGAGGTACCAAAGTAATCCAGGAGTGGGTCACTGGACAGCGATCAAGAACATCCTGAAATACCTGAAAAGGACTAAGGATATGTTTCTCGTATATGGAGGTGACAAAGAACTAGCCGTAAATGGTTACGTCGATGCAAGCTTTGACACTGATCCGGACGATTCTAAATCGCAAACCGGATACGTATTTTTGTTAAACGGTGGAGCTGTAAGTTGGTGCAGTTCTCAACAAAGCGTCATGGCGGGATCTACATGTGAAGCGGAGTACATAGCTGCTTCGGAAGCAGCAAATGAAGGAGTCTGGATGAAGGAGTTCATTTCCGATCTAGGTATTATACCTAGTGCATCGGGACCAATGAAGATCTTCTGTGACAATACTGGTGCAATTGCCTTGGCAAAGGAATCCAAATTTCGCAAGAGGACCAAGCACATCAAGAGACGCTTCAATTCCATTCGGGACCAAGTCCAAGTGAGAGACATATATATTTGCAAAATACATACGGATCTGAATGTTGCAGACCCGTTGACTAAGCCTCTCTCACGAGTAAAACATGATCAGCACCAAGACTCCATGGGTGTTAGAATCATTACTATGTAATCTAGATTATTGACTCTAGTGCAAGTGGGAGACTGAAGGAAATATGCCCTAGAGGCAATAATAAAGTTATTATTTATTTCCTCATATCATGATAAATGTTTATTATTCATGCTAGAATTGTATTAACCAGAAACATGATACATGTGTGAATACATAGACAAACATAGTGTCACTAGTATGCCTCTACTTGACTAGCTCATTGATCAAAGATGGTTATGTTTCCTAACCATAGACATGTGTTGTCATTTGATTAATGGGATCACATCATTAGGAGCATGTTGTGATTGACTTGACCCATTCCGTTAGCTTAGCACTTGATCGTTTAGTATGTTGCTATTGCTTTCTTCATGACTTATACAAAGTTCCTACAACTATGAGATTGTGCAACTCCCGTTTACCGGAGGAACACTTTGTGTGCTACCAAATGTCACAACGTAACTGGGTGATTATAAAGGTGCTCTACAGGTGTCTCCAAAGGTACATGTTGAGTTGGCATAATTCAAGATTAGGTTTTGTCACTCCGATTGTCGGAGAGGTATCTCTGGGCCCTCTCGGTCATACTCATCACTTAAGCCTTGCAAGCATTGTAACTAATGAGTTAGTTATGAAATGATGTATTACGGAACGAGTAAAGAGACTTGCCGGTAACGAGATTGAACTAGGTATTGGATACCGACAATCGAATCTCGGGCAAGTAACATACCGATGACAAAGGGAACAACATATGTTGTTATGCGGTTTGACCGATAAAGATCTTCGTAGAATATGTAGGAACCAATATGAACATCCAGGTTCCACTATTGGTTTGACCAAGAATAGTTCTAGGTCATGTCTACATAGTTCTCGAACCCGTAGGGTCCGCACGCTTAACGTTACGATGACAGTTTTATTATGAGTTTATAAGTTTTGATGTACCAAAGTTTGTTTGGAGTCCCGGATGTGATCACGGACATGACGAGGAGTCTCGAAATGGTCAAGACATAAAGATTGATATATTGTACGACTATATTCGGACATCGGAAGTGTTCCGGGTGATTTCGGAGAAAACTGGAGTGCCGGAGGGTTACCGGAACCCCCCCGGGAGAGTTAATGGGCCACATGGGCCTTAGTGGAAAGAGAGAGGGGCGGCCAGGGTGGGCCGCGTGCCCCCTCTCCCTCTGGTCCGAATTGGACTAGGAGGGGGGCGGCGCCCCCCTCTTTCCTTCCCCATCTCCCCCTTCCTTTCCCCCTCCTAGTAGGAGTAGGAAAGTCCTACTCCTACTAGGAGGAGGACTCCTCCTCCTTGGCGCGCCCACAAGGGCCGGCCGGCCTCCCCCCTTGCTCCTTTATATATACGGGGGCGGGGGGCACCCTAGGACACACAAGTTGATCTACGGATCGTTCCTTAGCCTTGTGCGGTGCCCCCTCCACCATATTCCACCTTGGTCATATCGTCGCGGAGTTTAGGCGAAGCCCTGTGCCGGTAGAACATCATCATCGTCACAACGCCGTCGTGCTGACGGAACTCATCCCCGACGCTTTGCTGGATTGGAGCCCGGGGAACGTCATCGAGCTGAACGAGTGCTGAACACGGAGGTGCCGTACGTTCGGTGCTTGGATCGGTCGAATCGTGAAGACGTACGACTACATCAACCGCGTTGTCATAACGCTTCCGCTTACGGTCTACGAGGGTACGTGGACAACACTCTCCCCTCTTGTTGCTATGCCATCACCATGATCTTGCGTGTGCGTAGGAATTTTTTTGAAATTACTACGTTCCCCAACACTCGAATCAACCGATCAAGTATCGAACGTACGACACCTCCGAGTTCTACGTTCAGCTCGATGACGTCCCTCGAACTCTTGATCCAGTAGAGGCACGAAGGAGTCAGTGAGTTCCGTCAGCACGACGGCGTGACGACGGTGTTGGTGAAGTGATCCGCGCAGGGCTTCGCCGAAGCACTACGACAATATGACCGGAGGAGTAAATGGTGGAGGGGGCACCGCACACGGCTAAGACAATTGATGTGCTTTGGGGTGCCCCCCTGCCCTCGTATATAAAGGAGGAGGGGGAGGCCGGCTGGCCCTAGGGGTGCGCCAAGTGGGGGAGTCCCACTAGGACTCCTAGTCCTAGTCGGCTCCCCCCTTCCTTCCAACGGAGAGGGGGAAAGGGGAAAGAGGGGGAGAGGGAGAAGGAAAGGGGGCTCACGCCCCCACCCCTTGTCCAATTCGGACTCCCTTGGGGGGCACCTCTTGTGGCCTGCCTCCTCCTCTCCCTTATAACCCATGAGGCCCATTAACTTTCCCAGGGGGTTCCGGTAACCTCCCGGTACTCCGAAAAATTCCTGAATCTTTCCAGAACCATTCCGGTGTCCGTATATAACCTTCCAATATATCAACCTTTACCTCTCGACCATTTTGAGACTCCTCGTCATGTCCGTGATCTCATCTGGGACTCCGAACAACCTTCGGTCACCAAAACACATAGCTCATATAATACATATCGTCATCGAATGTTAAGCGTGCGGACCCTACGGGTTCAATAACTATGTAGACATGACCGAGACAACTCTTCGGTCAATAACCAATAGCTGAACTTGGATGCTCATATTGGTTCCCACATATTCTACGAAGATCTTTATCGGTCGAACCGCAATGTCAACATACGTTATTCCCTTTATCATTGGTATGTTACTTTCCCGAGATTCGATCGTCGGTATCCTTATACCTAGTTCTATCTCGTTACCGGCAAGTCTCTTTACTCATTCCGTAGTGCATCATCCCGTAACTAACTCATTAGTCACATTGCTTGCAAGTCTTCGTATGATGTGCATTACCGAGAGGGCCCAGAGATACCTCTTCGATACTTGGAGTGACAAATCCTAATCTCGATCTTTTCCAACCCAACAAACACCTTCGGAAATACCTATAAAGCATCTTTATAGTCACCCAGTTATGTTGTGACGTTTGATAGCACAAAAGCATTCCTCCGGTGTCCGAGAGTTACATAATCTCATAGTCGGAGGAATATATATTTGACGCGAAGAAAGTAGTAGCAATAAAACTGAACGATCATTATGCTAAGCTACTGGATGAGTCTTGTCCATCACATCATTCGACTAATGATGTGATCATGTTTGCCAAATGACAACTCATGTCCATTGCTAGGAAACTTAACCATCTTTGATCAACGAGCTAGTCTAGTAGAGGCATACTAGGGACACTGTGTTTTGTCTATGTATTCACACATGTATCAAGTTTCTGGTTAACACAATTCTAGCATGAATAATAAACATTTATCATGAATAAGGAAATATAAAATAACAACTTTATTATTGGCTCTAGGGCATATTTCCTTCAGCGGGTGCTCGGACTGATCGGGCCTTTGATTCGTTGTCAGCAGTGAAGGTTAATGTCACGTCGTTCCATGAGCTCACTGTGGTTACTTGGTGGACTTCGGCGAGTTCGCGAAGTGCCCTCTTACGCTGATTATTTGAAGAGAAGGTCTCGAAGACCGTAAGGACATAGAAATCATCATCTTTTGGAGAGTGTTTCTCAGGAGTGGCGGCGGCGAGGGTGGCCTCACCACTTTTATCTACCTGCTGGAGTACCCAACACGCTCGAAGGCTGTGAGTTGAGACTGTGCCCGACGTCGCACGTATCGGACAGGGCTTGTCGAGGAGTTCGTAGAACGGACCTATATCCCGCAAAGGGTTTATTTTTCTTGCCAACGGGCTTAAGATCGGATGCCCCATTAGGGTGTGTCCGTTTTGCCCGAGCAATACATTGCCTAAAAGCAGCAGGTTCCACATGGGTTTTATAGGTCTTCCATGTGCTTTCCATTGTGCAGTACTTTTGCACTAAGTGCGATAGTTTCATGAAACTCTGTATGCGACGATGGTCAAGGACGTTTAAAATTCCCTCGTCGGTACAATTGCGATGGAAGACCGGAACTGCATCGTCGTCGCAGCAATCTTTCATCTTGCTTTTAACAAGCAAGAACCTGGCCCAGAAGTGATGGGCCGTTTCCTGAGGTTGCTGCCCTACATACATTAGGTAATATATGTTTGGAGGGCCAGAATTACTTGGAGAGTATTGATTGTGGTGGGTGGGTGTGGTAAAACTGGAATCCCGACCCAAGATAGTATCCGGAGTTTGTAAAGTCTTCGAGGTCACTAGTTCGGGTCTGGAAAGATCCAAGTGCTCCCCGGACTCAACGTACGACCCTAAGTTCGGAAGGTGCGGAGTCCCACCCGAAAGAAGGGTATCCGGCTCAATGGGTTCCGATGTCTGAACATAGCTGTGTAACGCCCCGGATGCAACTTTCCATATTCGTAACTCCAACTCTTGCCTTTTCCGGAGATGCTATATGATATTTCCTTCGTGGTTGGGTTTTTGTCTGTTGTTTTGCATTTTGTTCTTGTTATGCATCTCGTCTCATGTCATCATTCGCATTGCATCGGCATCGTTTTCATAAAACTTGCATCTGTTCCGGTTCCGCTGGTTCTCTCCTTTGTCCATTCCGAGCCCCGACACTCTCACACGCGCCCGCGGCACCTCCGAAATATTATTTTATAAGTGGCATAAAAATGTTCTCGGAATGGGTTGCAACTTGTCGTGCGGTCTTATTATAGTGTAGACAGGCCGCCTGCCAAGTTTCGTCGCATTCGGAGTCCGTTTGATAGCCCAACCGTCATCCGTAGCGGCACCGTTACCGGTACCTTCGTCGGACGTTTCGGTCTCCGAAACTACCACCGGGCCTCTCTCTCTCTCTTCTCTCCTCTCAGCCCAACCTCTCTTCACAGCCCACTAACCCCTCCTAGCCCTCCTATCCCACCTATCTAACCCTTCTCCGCTCCGGACCGTCCGATCGAGATCGAACGGCTCCGAAACGGAGCAAAACCCCCCAAAAACTAAACCCTAGCCCCCCTTTCCTATTTAAACCCTCCCTCCTTCCAAATATGGTCGTCCTACCCCCTCCTCCTCTTTTTCCGCGCCCCCAACCCGCAGCCA
>NC_041393.1:562780045-562787428 GCF_002162155.2 Triticum dicoccoides | reverse complement strand
GCAGACGCCCAACTCCATCTCCGCCGCCCGGTCACCGGACCTCGCCGCCGCGCCCCTCCGGCGTCCCGCGCTTCCCTGTCCCCGCCGCCGCAGATGAGCTCCGCCGCCGCGCCATCTCTCTCCCTCTTCTCTCACCCTGCCTCACTCCATCTCTCTCTCCCCCAGGTCCCTGCCGGAGCTCGGAGCTCGCCGGAGTCCGCGCCTCTCTGGCAGTCTCCCTCTGGCCAGATCCGGTCGCCCCGGACCGGATCCGCCTCGTTCCCGGCCTCGTCAACCCCGCCGGACCTCGCCTCCGACCGGTGTTCCCTCGCTGGAGGCCTCCCTGCGCCGCCCGACGCCATGGCGCCGGCACACCGCGCCCGTCCGCCTCCATGCCCGCGCGTGGGCCCGACCACTCCAAGGCCCAGCCGCGACCCGTGCTAGCCGCAGCGAACCACCAAGGCCCAGCCCAGCTCCCTCGGCCTCCCCGGCCCAGCGCGCTAGGCCCAGCCGAAGCCAGCCAGGCCCAACGCCCCCTTCCAGCCTGCCCGGCCTCCTCCTCACCGTCTGGGTCGAGCGCATGGGTGAGGCCCCCAACCCCTCCAGATTCGGCCCGCATGCGTTTTTTTTCAGTCCTGCGAATTTGCTAATTTCCAGGGAATTACAGATTTGCAGATTGGACCCTAAACTTCATGCATATAATAACTCATGAACCGTGCATCATATTAAAATGTTTTATATATGCAAAATGCTCAGAAAATTGTGTAGATTAATAATATGCCATTTTCATCCATGTTTAAAATGTTTAAATTGATGTTTGCATTAATTTGCTAATATGCCATGTTAAAATGACTTATTTCATAACTAAATAACCGTAGCTCCGTTTTAAATAAACTTTATATGTAAATGGGGTGGAAAAATGCCTAGTTTAACATGGTCCACTTTATGTTGCTGTTTAACAACATTAAAATTGTGTTTAGGGCAGAACAGTACCGAATCTAAAATATGCATATGGGGATTTTTCCGGAATTGGTGTTTTGTGGTTCCGGCCTCATTTAAACTTGCTTAGATAGGTAGTTTTCTTATGCTTCACCCCCTTGACATGTTTAACAACATTTAATATTGTTGGGTACAAAACCAAGAGAGAACTAAATACTTGATGTGGTGTTTTGTCAATATGCAACTCGTTGCATATTGAGCTCCACTTAATTTGTAGTATTGTGTGCTGCAGCTTGCCATGCCATGCCTCATTAAACCGGACATGCATCATACTTGTTTGTGCATCATGCCATGTTTATGCTTGTGCATTTACCATGTTGTTTGTTTCTTTCCGGTGTTGCTTCTTAGTTCCGGTAACGTTGCGATTGTGAGGATTCGTTCGACTACGTCCGTGCGTCTTCTTCATGGACTCGTTCTTCTTCCTTGCGGGATTTCAGGCAAGATGACCGCTACCCTGGATCTCACTACTATCATTGCTATGCTAGTTGCTTCGTTCTATCGCTTTGCTGCGCTACCTATCATCTGTTTGTCGAGCCATCCCATGTTGCCATGAACCTCTAACCTTTGACACCTTTCCTATGCAAACCGTTGTTTGGCTATGTTACCGCTTTGCTCAGCCCCTCTTATAGCGTTGCTAGTTGCAGGTGAAGTTGAAGATTGCTCCATGGTGGACAGGATTTTGGTCGGGATATCACAATATCTCTTATATTATTAATGCATCTATATACTTGGTAAAGGGTGGAAGACTCAGCCTTTTGCCTGGTGTTTTGTTCCACTCTTGCCGCCCTAGTTTCCGTCATACCGGTGTTATGTTCCCGGATTTTGCGTTCCTTCCGCGGTCGGGTGATTTATGGGACCCCCTCAACAGTTCGCTTTGAATAAAACTCCTCCAGCAAGGCCCAACATTGGTTTTACCTTTTGCCTCACCACCACCTACCTTTTCCCTTGGGAGTCGCTCTCTCGAGGGTCATCTTTATTTTAGCCCCCCCCCCCCCGGGCCAGTGCTTGTCTAAGTGTTGGTCCGAACCGAGCAACCTGCGGGGCCACCTCGGGGCAACTCGAGGGCTGGTTTTACTCGTAGCTTGACTTATCCGGTGTTGCCCTGAGAACGAGATATGTGCAGCTCCTATCGGGATTGTCGGCGCATCGGGCGGCTTTGTTGGTCTTGTTTTACCATTGTCGAAATGTCTTGTAAACCGGGATTCCGAGTCTGATCGGGTCTTCCTGGGAGAAGGTCTATTCCTTCGTTGATCGCGAGAGCTTGTCATGGGCTAAGTTGGGACACCCCTGCAGGGTATAATCTTTCGAAAGTCGTGCCTGCGGTTATAGGCAGATGGGAATTTGTTAATGTCCGGTTGTAGATAACTTGACACCAGATCCAAATTAAAACGCATCAACCGTGTGTGTAGCCGTGATGGTCTCTTTTCGGCGGAGTCCGGGAAGTGAACACGGTTTCTGGGTTATGTTTGATGTAAGTAGGAGTTCAGGATCACTTCTTGATCATTGCTAGTTTCACGACCGTTTTGCTTGTTCTCTTCTCGCTCTTATTTGCGTATGTTAGCCACCATATATGCTTAGTCGCTGCTGCAGCCTCACCACTTTACCCCTTCCTTTCCCTTTAAGCTTTGCTAGTCTTGATACCCATGGTAATGGGATTGCTGAGTCCTCGTGGCTCACAGATTACTACAACAACAGTTGCAGGTACAGGTTTTGCGATGATCATGACGCGAGAGCGATGCTTGCTTGCGTTGAGTTCTTCTTCTGCTTCTTCGATCAGGGGATAGGTTCCAGGTCGGTAGCCTGGGCTAGCAGGGTGGATGTCGTTTGAGTTTCTGTTTGTGATTCATCCGTAGTCGGATGATGCTCTGATGTATTGTGATGTTGTATTCGTGTGGCATTGTATGCCTTATGTATGTATCCCCATCTATTATGTAATGTTGATGTAATGATATCCACCTTGCAAAAGCGTTTCAATATGCGGGTCTATCCTTGGTGGGACCTTCGAGTTCCTTTTGGATAGGGTCGCATATTGGGCGTGACAAGTTGGTAATTAGAGCCTCGACCGACCTTAGGAGCCCCTTGATTGTTGGCCGTTGTTGAGTCTAGAAAAAAACTATTTTGAGTCTTAGGATTATATATATCGGAGAGTAGGATTCTTTTTACTCCTCAGCCCCCTTCGTCGCTCTGGTGAGGTCTTCTGACGTAGATGTTTTGTCTTTCCTCTTCTCAAATTTCACTAAAAAAAATTAGGATCACACGGGTATCTTGGAATCGTTCCGATGGTTTTGTGACGAGAACATTGTTCTTGGTGCCTCCTGTCTATTTATGTGGCTTTGACCCGGGGAGTTGAGCTCCGAGGTGTTGTTGTCACAATTTTATCGTTGCAGTTCTGGAATACCTGAGATTTGCCGACATCGAAAATCTCTTTTATGCAGTTGTTGGTGAGATAACCCCGATAACCCAGTACTGGGGCGAGCTCGGGAGTATTGCCATAACTCGTATAACGGATGCTTTTCGAAGGTTGAGGTACACGATTTCCGAAGGTTTCTTGGTTATGTGTTAACGGATGGATACAGCTTGGATGTAGGTATTGTTAGTTTGGGTGGGATATATTGCTTCCCCTATATCCCCAACACCAGATTGCATAACCAGAAAGTTTCAGGAGTTTTATAGGTGGGAATTCAAGTAGCTATAGTTTTATCTTTCCAACAGACACATGATACGATATGGGGTCTATCATATGTTTGTTCCGGCTTATTCTGCAAGCCAATCCGTTGTTTTGTTTTATTTGTGGTATTCGAGTTGCTTCGAAGTCAAATGTTGAATCCATACCTTTCCTAAACGGTGTTCTCATATTGCTATGTGAATACCAATCCTTTTGATCACTGAGGTTGTCATGTCAATTCTTTCCAAGCGTTGTGCTTCTTTTCAAGTGGATCCGATCATTTCAACATTCGCAAGATCATCTCTCAGTTTCCCAACGTTGTTCGTTTCATCCGTACCCAAGTTGCCTTTGCTTTCCCGCCCTCCCACCCCTTTTTCTTCAAGGACTCAGATTTCTTATCCAAGTATCCATTTATTCATGTGAAGTCAGTTCACTCTTTTCAATCAATGTTCCTATCCGGTGATTCTCACGAAGATACTAACGGAGCTTCAAGTTCATTATTCTTCGTCTCTTTTCTTCTCCGGTGGACCCAATTCAAGCTTTCAGTGTTGATCATATCCCTTTCCTCATTTCAAATTCTTTCTCATGCCGGTGTACCTCTTAATCTTTCACTTCTCGCTATTCATTTGTTCTGGAGTGCTGAAGATATCTCGGAAGACTTGTGTTTCCATTCTCAATCCGTTCAAGATATTTCGAGGTTGTTATCTCATTCAAGTCATTTAATTCTACCGGTGCAATCTCCTTTTCAAGCAATCCTTCAACGGTGTTTTCTTTTCAGTGGGCCCTAACCCACAGGTCTTTTCCCAGGATCTTACCTGACTCTTCGAATTATCAGGAGCGATTCTCAAATTCATTTCCAAGTTTGACATAAGAATGAATTTCATCGGTCAGATCTTTTCCAAGATCAATTTCAAATCATTTTTCATTGTTGGCTCAACCTCTCCGTTTGTCATTCTTCCGGAGTATCTCAACAATTCATGGTGGTGTTTCTCATCGTCATTCTCAACATTTGAAGACCGAAGAAGAGTTTCTCTTAAATCTTGCTCCATTCTCTTCAAGATTCATGGTTCTAGCTTGATTCCATCCTCTCATAATTGTTTTCGATTGTGAGAATTTTTTTCATCCATCCGGAGCAATTCAAGAGTCTTTTCAGATTGATTCTCCGTAGCATATCATCTCAGAATTATTCATTCAAGCTTTCAACTCTTGTTCTACAAATCTAACCGGTGCATCGTTCAAATATCCTCTAATCAGTTCATGATCTCTTGGTTCTCATGTATCTAAATCCCCTCAAGTATCTTCTTTCGTTCTCTAATTCTTACCAGTGATTCACCCCTTTACTTCTTTCATTTTCAATTCTTATGGTGGTTCGTTCAACATTTCACTTCCTTCGTTATCATATCAATTCATTTGTTGTTTCCAAATCCTACAGGTGGTTCCATCTATACCTTCCCAAGTTTGCGCCATATCTCTTTAATTTCTTTCTACGAGAATAAGTAGTATGCCAAATTTGTTGTTTGTCATCAATTTAAATTGGTGAAGGATAGGCATGACATAATTATTATTCTTGTTTCATCCAAGTGATTAATTCCTTCTTCCGGAGTTGTTCATCATGTCACATTTCTCGGTTTGAGATGCTTCATCTTTTCTTTTCCGGAGTTCCTAGTTTTCCGCATTATCTCATCGCGAAGCTTCATCTAAATCATTGCAAGGCTTCACCTTGTGTTTTCAACTTCTCTTTCTTTCTATCATCCTTTTATTACGGGAGTTCTTCATGGAGTCTCTACATGATGGTTCATCAAGGATTTCTTTCATTCTCATTTTGGTTCTTCAAGATTTCTCTCAGAGCTAAGATCCGCCAAGCTATACTCAAAAGTAAACATGGTGCTCAACATATGTTTTGTTTTGAGGAGTTCAAGCATTCTCCATCTTGCATTCCAAAGTGCAATTATTTCTACCTTATCTTTTGAGGTGGTGTTATGTCACTCTTGACAATTTTCATTCATGTTTCGCGATTCACATGTTGTCAAGAACGAGGTATTTTAAATCCATCAATCTCATCTTTGGGGTTATCTTGGTATAGATTTCACCTAAAGCCTTCCATTGGGAATGTTGCTATTTGTGGTGCTTATCATTGATCCAAGCTTTCTCCATATCCTTCTCGATGAAAGAGGTTTTTCATCTCTTCGTTGATCTCAAACAAGCAATTGTTTTTCGTTAGTGGCAGAATGTCATCTCATAGTCTTGCGATGTTTCCATAAGCCCACTACAAGCTTATTCTTTTCGTTGTTGGTTTTCCAACAACCCCGTTGTAACCTTTTTGGAAGGGTGCTTTCCAAGCTCATTTGTGGCAGAAATTGTCATTTTCTTCTCCGTCCCTTTATCCCAACAATCTAACTTCTATTCTTTCATCCCGAAGGCATTGTGATGTTGCTCTCTTCACCCATCATCTCCTTTTGTCAAGATCATGTCATTGACGTGCTTATCCATTTAACCGGAGTGTTGTGTTCTCATTCAAGTTCTTCCATCGTATCAAGTTTTGCCTGTCTTTCCAACCTGAGTGTTGTCTGAAATCCTTCTTACCAATTATGCCATTCTTTCAATACTTCCGGAGGCAGTGTGCTGTTGATGTCATCAAGTATCTTCCCATCTTCTCAAGTTCATATTCTATTCCTTCCATGTTCAACCGGAGTGCTGCCCGAATTCTTCCTCTCTCATCTTGTTGTAACCGGAGTGGTTTTGAACCCTATCTTGTCCATTAAACTCTTGATTCATGTCTTTGCAACCTTCAAGTTATCGTAATGTTCCTTGTTCCTCTTTTTTAACAGATTATTTGCAATCTCGTTCATCTCTGTTGTACTCTTTCTTTTATATTGCTCAACCTCTCAAGGTTCGTGGTTTCACTCATTGGTCGAAGAAGCAACTTAGTTTACCTCTTCTCTTCCTATTCTGTTTCCCTCCGGTGCCATCCTAGATCTCGGGACGAGATCCTCTCGTAGTGGTGGAGTGTTGTAACGCCCCGGATGCAACTTTCCATATTCGTAACTCCAACTCTTTCCTTTTCCGAAGATGCTATATGATATTTCCTTCGTGGTTGGGTTTTTGTCTGTTGTTTTGCATTTTGTTCTTGTTATGCATCTCGTCTCATGTCATCATTCGCATTGCATCGGCATCGTTTTCATAAAACTTGCATCCGTTCGGGTTCCGCCGGTTCTCTCCTTTGTCCATTCCGAGCCCCGACACTCTCACACGCGAAGGCGGCACCTCCGAAATATTATTTTATAAGTGGCATAAAAATGTTCTTGGAATGGGTTGCAACTTGTCGTGCGGTCTTATTATAGTGTAGACAGGCCGCCTGCCAAGTTTTGTCGCATTCGGAGTCCGTTTGATAGCCCAACCGTCATCCGTAGCGGCACCGTTGCCGGTACCTTCGTCGGACGTTTCGGTCTCTGAAACTACCACCGGGCCTCTCTCTCTCTTCTCTCCTCTTAGCCCAACCTCTCTTCACAGCCCACTAACCCCTCCTAGCCCTCCTAGCCCACCTATCTAACCCTCCTCCGCTCCGGACCGTCCGATCGAGATCGAATGGCTCCGAAACGGAGCAAAACCCCCCAAAAACTAAACCCTAGCCCCCCTTTCCTATTTAAACCCCCCTCCTTCCAAATCGGGTCGTCCTACCCCCTCCTCCTCTTTTTCCGCGCCCCCAACCCGCAGCCACCACCTCCTCCCTCCCTCGGATC